>NC_142243.1:71624963-71776479 GCF_052056855.1 Sturnus vulgaris | reverse complement strand
TTATATATGTGCTTTCTCCAGCTCAGTCGTACTCTCTGTGACAAAGATTTTGTTACATATGTGACATGGCATATGTGATATAAAAGAGATGCAGAGATTGTTATTTCTGATGAAGTTTTGGTGGATAACAGTACTTAGATCAGCTACTCCCATGAATCTTTTTCATCTCTATGTAGCCCTGAACTTACAGAAACAGTTACCTTCTTGTTTTTGAAAAATGTTTTTCCTCCTTTTCCCTTGTCATTCTCCTCCATGAATCTCCATAGGGTAGTTGAATTGCTTCTGTTTATGACAGAGGATAATATGTACATGGTCAGAAATATAAACAAGGGAAAGTCTTAGCTTTTCATGAAGAAAACTAAAACAAAAAACCCCCAAAACTTGCACTTTCTGAAGTAGATTCACAGAGAATTCTTAAGCAGTTTCTAAGTGGATCTTGCTTTTTATCTTGTTTTTCAGGATTATGAACTACAGGTTGCTTCCTACAGTTCGGGATTAGAAACATTGCTCAACATACCTATCAAGAAGAGTGTGGTTCAGTCTCCTGCAGTGCTGATTCTACAAGAGGTACCTTTCTTTCCTCCCCTTCAGTCTTCTGAATACATTTGTTTGTCTGTGTGAGCCCTTGTGAGTCATACCCAGCTGTATTCTAATACTTAGCACTGTCACTGGTAGCGTGCACTAAGCACATAAACACAACGAATTAGTGCAGAATAATCATTGTGCTGTAAAATCAGACCTGGGCTTGTTTAGACATTAGATTAGCCCTCAGGAATTTTTCTCATTCCTATGCAGTGTCCACTGCATATATACTGTGAGAAAGGTAGATTCATGCTTCAAGTGGTTTAATCACTTTCAGCCTGGGAATTAACTGCTATTAAAAATGCAACTTGGGTTACTTGTGACTGTCAGACAGGAACAGTGTGATGAACCAGGGGATGAAGGCTTGAATTTAATATCACATCAGCAATGGGGGCAAACAATCTGAAAAACCAAAAAAGGTGTGGATTTTTTGTAAGGAAGAATTTACACTTTTGGGTTTCTCATAAAGTCATGTGAATTTGTGAGGAGGAAAATCTGCTTTTTACTTTGTCAAGTGATGTGTTTGCTCAAGTAGATTGGAATCCTTTAAACGGTCTGAATATAGTTCATGCCTAACTCTAGTACAAGCTGCTAACAATTCTATTTCTTTTCAAGGCTAATGAGGCTCAGTCCCGCTATATAGAGCTTCTTACAAGATCAGGAGATTATTACAGATTCTTGAGTGAAATGTTAAAGAGCATGGAGGATTTGAAGGTATTCTAATTCTTTTATTTTCTGTCGCTTTAATTTTTGTCACAGATTAGAAAGCTATCACTGGTTAGAGGAGGGAAGTACAGTGTGAAATAGCTCACAAAACTTTATCCAGAATTCAGAGTTGTCCTACAAAGGAGGCATATTACCAGTGTCAGCATCTTTTGTGGAATAGTACAGTGTTTTACAAAGTGACCTCCAAGATCGTGTGTGAAGTGAGGTAGAGAACTGGTCTCCTTGGTAAATAAGGAGGTGCTCATCAAGGCACAAGAACGAGCCTTCCCTGCCCATTCCAGCCTTGACCTCAAGGACAGCACAGCTACCAGCAGTTTCAGCAGTGCTGAAAACTTGTTCCTCATGGTTGAGGCACCTCATTTTAGACCATATTCTAAAGTGTTTTGAAAGAAGCAACTTCTGATTTGATACAGCTCAGTGAAACAGAGGCCCATTAAAGAAGTGGCATATATGGAATGTGATTTTCACCTGTTTGAAAACTGGGGAGGTTCTAAAGGTGATAATTTCATACTTCACTGGTAAACTTCTGCTACACCACATTTTACTATCAGTAACACACCTCTCTCCCCCTATCAAGTATTTTTTCCCCTCTGAAAAGTCATTATGTGCTGATTTCTGAATAAGGTTTGACTCTGAATAAATAAAAATTCCAGAATTTGTCTTGATGACATTAAGTAAAAGAAGGGGGTTTAGCTCTCATTGAAGAAGTGAAAAAAATTATGTCTAAGTTGTTAGTGTTAGTGTTTTATTGCGTGTGATGATTTTGAAGCAATTGTCACAAATATTTATTGGAGTTTTTCTGTTTGTTTGTTTTTCTGCTATCATGTTGCAGATGAAAAACACCAAAATTGAGCTCCTGGAAGAGGAACTCAGACTTGCTAGGGATTCAAATTCAGAGACAAGCAACAAACATAAATTCCTGGAGCAAAATCTGCAGAAGTACCAGATGGACATTTCTCAGCTCAAGGCAAAGCTGATGAGTTTGGAAGAAATGAAAAGACAAGCTGAAATGGATGGAAATTCTGCTAAGCAAAACCTAGACAAATGCTATGCCCAAATAAAGGATCTAAATGACAGAATAACGAGGTTGACTTATGAGACTGAAGATGAGAAAAGGAAAAGGAAGTTGCTGGAGGATAGATATGAGCAGCAGAAGAATGACTATGACCAACTGCAAAAAACAAGGCAAAATGAGAAAGACAGCCTTGGTTGGCAGAAGTTAGAGTCTGAGAAGGTCATCAAGGAGAAGGAGTACGAGATAGAGAGATTAAGGGTTCTTCTTCAGGACGAAGGCACACGGAAGAGGGAGTATGAAAATGAGCTGGCTAAGGTAAGGAACCAGTTTAGCGAGGAGATGAGTAATTTAAAGAACAAGTATGAAACAGAAATTAATATTAAGAAGACAACAATCCAGCAGATAGCTGCACAAAAAGATGATGATGCAAAAGGCCTCAGAGCCCAGGTTGACAGACTGACAAGAGAGAACAGAGACCTTAAGGATGAGATTGTGAGGCTGAATGATGCCATTCTGCAAACAACAGACCAACGGCGGAGGGCAGAAGAAGATGCTCTCCAGCAGAAGGCTTGCAGTTCTGAGGTGTCACAGCAGAAGCATCAGTTAGAGCTGGAGCTGAAACAGATCATTCAGCTTCGTGGGGAAGACAACTCGAGATACAAGCAGGCTCTTGAGGAGGCTGCCTCAACTATTCAGGATAAAACTAAGGAGCTGGAAAGGCTAAAGCTTCAGCTTCAGGAAGAGGCTAAAAGCCGATGGGAACTTGAAAATGAGTTGGCTAAGGTAAGAAACAGTTATGATGAGGAAATTATTAGTTTAAAGAACAAGTATGAAACTGAGATTAATATCACAAAGAACACAATTCACCAGGTCACCATGCAAAAGGAAGAGGAGACAAATAATTATAGAACACAGCTTGATAATGCCATGAGAGAAAATAGAAATTTGTGTGAGGAGATTAGGAGACTGAAGAATACAATAAGTCAGACAACAGATAATCTACGGAAAATAGAAGAGAATGCTCAGCAGCAGAAGGCAGCTGGCTCAGAGCTTTCTCAGAAGAAACAGCAGCTGGAGATCGAGCTGAAACAAGTTATTCAGAGACACTCTGATGAAAGCATGCGGTACAAACAGTCACTTGATGATGCATCTAAAACCATTAAGGAAAGAAACAAAGAGATTGAAAGGCTGAGAAAGTTGTTGGATGTAGAAACAAGTCAGAGGAAAGAAGTGGAGGATGAGAACAGTCAGTTGAAAAGAGTCCAGTTTGACCTGCAGAAAGCAAACACGAGTGCGACTGAGACAATTAACAAACTGAGGATCCAAGAGCAGGAACTGGCCAGACTGAAAATTGACTATGAAAGAGTTTCACAAGAGAAAAAAGGCAGGGATCAAGAAAGTGCAAAGTTTCAGAGCACTGTAAAAGACTTGCAGATCCAGAAACATAAGCTGGAGGAGGAACTTTGCAGACAGAACAAAAATTTAATGGAGGAAACATCGAGGAGGAAAAAACTGGAGGAGGAAATAGAAGGCATGAGGAGATCTTTGAGAGACCAATCGGTTAAAATAACTAATCTCACACAGCAGATAGAGGAAGTATCTATTGTAAAGAAGAGGAATGAAGATGACCTTAGACACCAAAGAGAAGTATTAGATGGTCATGTGAGAGAGAAGCAAAGATACATGGAGGAGTTAAGAAAATACACATCTGATATTGAGACTTTACGTCGTCAGCTGGTCCAAGAGCAGGAGCAATTAAAACAGGCTCACCTACGATATGAGCACTTACAGAAATCCTCTGAGGAAAAAAGCAAAGCCTTGAATGAGTGCAAAATAGAGATTGAAAGGCTTCAGTCTCTCACCGAGAACCTTACCAAGGAACACTTGTTACTGGAGGAGGAGCTGCGAAATGTTAGATTGGAGTACGATGACCTCAGAATGGTCAGAAATGAAGTTGATGAGAAAAATACCACCATTGCTGAACTAAAGAATCAGCTTCAGATGAGCAGCAAGCAAACCCTGGAACTTCAGGGGCTGCTTAATGATTTGCAGAAAGAAAGGGAAAAATTGAGACAGGAAATTGAAAAATTCCAAAAGCAAGCTCTAGAGGTATTCACACATATTTTGATCCCAGCTTTACTGTTTCTCAAATATATAATTAATTGCAGTGTCAATTTGAACAAATTAATTCACCCTTTGCAGTTTGAAGTCACTGTACTTGTGACTAACATCCTCTTTATGACCCTTCCTCTTGGTTAAGTTCTAAATAAAAATGGCAGGATTTGGCCACATCCTGAGCCTCTTTTCCCTGGGAACTGTTCTAGGGAGCCATAAGCTCTCATCGCCTAGGAGAGCCTTGTTCTTAGGCCTTGCCCCAGAAGAAATCTGTGTTCTGTGACAGTGTCCAGCAAATCATCCTAGGGAAGAGTGGGAGCACATGGAGTACCACTATGCTTCAACAGTTCCCTGCTGGCTGTGTGCTTCCCAGGCAGTTTCAGCCAGGATGGGTTAAAGCCATCCTTTGAGGCTGACCTGATTGCTGTCACAAATTAAACTGGCTAAAAACTCCAGAACCAACAAGCTGTCAAGGTGCTGATTTGCTGGGTAAGATGTTGATTCCAAGTGAGGATTAAAAGTCATGTTGTCAGCTGTACCTAAGGTACTAAAAGCTTATCTTTCATTTATGTTCCTAAGTCACTAAGGGCATTTGCAAATTTTACTATTGGCCCCTATTTCTTAAACTTTAGGTGACAACATAAACAAGTTAAAGAAAACATCTTAAAATATATTTTTCTTCTGCCTGGTTTCTTGTACAAAGAGCTACTCTTTAAATATATACAAATGAGCATGTGTGAAAATTGATTTTTTTCCCTAGACTTGTCCCTTATATTTCTTTTCTCATCTCTTTTATTCAATTTTTCTTCCCTTTATTCTAAAAATCTTTATGCTGATATTAAAAAAATACTAACTATATAGCATCTGTGCATATGTATATATACACTTATATATGCATGTATTACAAGTAGATAAACTTGGATTCACTTTAATATGGACTGCATACAAATGTGCATGCTTGTGGGTGTTTGTGCATATACATATATGAAGACACTGCATGAATTAAAACAGAAGGCAATGCAGGTAAAATTGTTTGGAGTGACATGTGAAACTAAAAAGAAAGCAAAAATTGAGTCACATGTTTCCTTTTTATCCATGTATGACCAGTCCTTAGCTGATGCAAATTCCCCTGGTTTAGTAGGACTGCCAGGACATGTGCTAAGCATCAGGATATTTATGAGTCTTAAATGCTCTGTGTATTTGTCAGTGTACTATGAGAAGTACCAAAAATCTACAGAGAACTAAATCAGCTGAAGATCGAGGCTGTGGGTAACAGAACGAAGTCTCTTGAGTCTCTGGCAGTACTGGAGACACTGTAAGTGAAGGCATAATGTGCCTTCTCTGGTTTATGTGTGTCCATAATCTTGGGTAAGGCACTGCTGTGACTAGAATGTTTTCCAGTGGGAGCTTGCTTCAGGTTAAATGACAGGCTGGAGGGCATTGTAGCAGAGGCCGTAATTCTAACGAGCACAAACTCTAACCATCCTTTCTTGGTTTATTTCTCCTCCCCAATTGTAGGCATCCAGTAGGATTCAAGAATCCAAAAATCAGTATAGTCACATTATGCAAGAAAGAGAAACCCTGCTGATAAAAATGAGTGCTTTGGAGCAAGACAAAGCCAGACTGCAGAGATTAGAAGAGGAGCTGAACCGTTTGAAAGTTACCCTGGAGTCAGAATCACGTTCGAAGCAACGCCTGGAAAGTGAGAAGCAGCAAATTCTGAATGACCTCAATCAGTGGAAGAGCCAGCACTCCCGAACAGAGGAATCCATAAGGAAGATCCAGTGTGAGAGGGAGAAGAGTGAGAGGGAGAAGAACAGCCTGAGGAGTGAGATTGAAAGGCTGCAGATGGAAATCAAACGGATTGAGGAGAGATACCGGTGCAGACTGGAAGAGACGGCTGTCAAAAACCAGTCAGAGTTGGAGTCAGAGCGTCTCAGGCTGCAAAGAGAGATTGAGAAACTCAAGCAGCGCCCATATGGGGCTCACAGATCTACACAGACTGAGGAAGACTTCTGTATTGATGCCTCCAAGCTGGTATTCAGTGGGCTGCGGAAGAAGATCACAGCCATGCAGCTGTATGAGTGCCAGCTGATTGACAAACTCACATTGGATAAACTGCTGAAGGGCCAGAGGTCAGTGGAAGAGGTCGCTGCTGACATTGAACCCTACCTCAAAGGAGCAGGTGCTATTGCAGGGGTGTCCCTTTCACCCAGACAGAAGTACTCTTTTGTTGAGGCCAAACGGAATCAGCTGCTAACGGCAGAAAATGCAGTCCTGCTCCTAGAAGCCCAGGCAGCAACAGGAGGTGTGATAGACCCACACCGAAATGAGATACTAACAGTGGACAGTGCTATCGCCAGAGACCTGATTGACTTTGATGACAGAGAACAGATCTATACAGCAGAAAAGGCTATTACAGGATTTAAGGATCCTTTCTCAGGCAAAACTGTTCCGGTATCTGAAGCCATCAAGAAAAACCTGGTTGACAGAGAAACTGGAATTCGTCTGCTTGAAGCCCAGCTGGCTGTAGGAGGGATTGTTGATCCTGTCAACAGTGTTTTCCTACCCAAAGAGATAGCTTTATCTCGTGGGTTGATTGACAAAGACCTGTACAGGATGCTGAACAACTGCCAAGGCAATACGAAGAACTTCATTGATCCCACCACCAAAAAGGCAGTCACTTACATGCAGCTGAAGGAAAAATGCAGGATTGAACCACACACTGGTCTGCTCCTCCTTCCAGTGCAGAAGAGGAGTATGTCGTTCCAAGGGATCAGGCAGCCTGTCTCAGCAGATGCACTGCTTGAGGCTGGAATCATTAAGGAATCAACAAGGAATGACTTGGAAAGAGGTGCAATTACCGTGGAAGAAGTGAGTGAGAGAATTATTGATTTCCTTCAAGGCTCTAGCTGTATTGCTGGTATCTACAATGAGGCTACTAAAGAGAAACTTGGCATTTACCAGGCTATGAAAATAGGTTTGGTTAGGCCGGGGACAGCCCTTGAGCTCCTAGAAGCCCAGGCAGCCACAGGGTTCATAGTGGATCCTGTCAGCAACGTGAGGCTGCCTGTTGAGGAAGCTTACAAACGAGGCCTTGTTGGAATTGAATTTAAAGAGAAACTTCTCTCTGCTGAAAGAGCTGTCACTGGGTACAAAGACCCAGAAACTGGAAACATCATTTCTCTGTTCCAAGCAATGAACAAAGAGCTCATAGAGAGAGGCCATGGCATTCGTCTGCTGGAAGCCCAGATTGCTACTGGAGGGATCATCGACCCCAAAGAGAGCTACCGCTTGCCAGTAGAGACAGCCTACAAGCGTGGCTACTTCAATGAGGAGCTCAACCAGATCCTTAGTGATCCAAGTGATGACACCAAAGGGTTCTTTGATCCCAACACAGAGGAAAACTTGACCTACTTGCAGCTGAAAGAAAGATGCATAAAGGATGATGCAACGGGGCTCTGCCTTCTGCCTCTGAGAGAGAAGAAGAAGGTGGTGCACACCTCACAGAAGAACACCCTTAGGAAGCGCAGGGTGGTCATTGTAGATCCAGAAACAAACCGGGAGATGTCCGTTCAGGAGGCATACAGCAAGGGCCTCATAGATTATGACACCTACACAGAACTAGCTGAACAGGAGTGTGAGTGGGAAGAAATAACTATCACGGGATCAGATGGCAGCAGCAGAGTAGTCCTCGTTGACAGAAAAACAGGTAGCCAGTATGACATCCAAGATGCCATTGATAAAGGCCTGGTGGAGAGGAAGTTTTTTGACCAGTACCGTTCTGGCAGCTTGAGCCTGACCCAGTTTGCAGACATGATTTCCTGCCGTAATGGCACTGACGAGGTGTTCCGGCACGAGTCTGTGACTCGGTCTCCCACTGTGCTGAGTGTCAGGAGTTCTTCAGTGATCAGGAGTGGTTCTTTCTCAGAGACCCCAGATGAGTGCAGTCCTATTGCAGCCATATTTGACACAGAAAACTTGGAGAAAATCTCCATTTCAGAAGCTATACAGCGGGGCATTGTGGATAGCATCACTGGGCAGCGGTTACTAGAAGCCCAGGCCTGCACTGGTGGCATAATATGCCCTACCACTGGCCAGAGGCTTTCCCTCCAGGAAGCCACTAGCCAAGGCATCATTGATCAGGATATGGCCACACGTCTCAAACCAGCCCAGAAGGCTTTCATAGGGTTCGAAGGCATAAAGGGCGGACGCAAGAGGATGTCAGCAGCTGAAGCAGTGAAGGAGAAATGGCTGCCTTATGAGGCTGGGCAGCGGTTCCTTGAATTCCAGTACCTCACTGGAGGCCTTGTGGACCCAGAAGTGCGTGGAAGAATAACTACTGAAGAAGCCATTAGGAATGGATTGATTGACGGTCGTGCTGCCCAGAAATTACAAGACACCAACAGCTATCCCAAAATTCTGACCTGCCCCAAGACCAAGCTGAAAATATCCTACAAAGATGCAATGAACCGGTCAATGGTGGAAGACATCACTGGGCTTAAACTGTTGGAAGCAGCCTCTGTTTCCTCTAAAGGCATATCCAGTCCCTACAATGTCTCCTCGGCACCTGGCTCTCGCTCTGGCTCTCGCTCTGGCTCGCGTTCAGGCTCACGCAGTGGGTCTAGGAGAGGAAGCTTTGATGCCTCAGCAACTTCTTCATATTCCTACTCATACTCAACCTTCAGCAGTGGATCTATTGGGCGCTAATAACAAGTGAGGGAATATGTCTGCATTTTATTATTGTTTAGATTATCCTATATTCCATTTACTAAAAGAAAAAAAAACACCAACAAAGTAACTCAAAGCAAAGCCTTGAAGTCTTTTCTGAGCGTGTTACACTTTTCTTCTGAAAAAGCTGTAAAATGCTTGAATGCAAACTTATAGATTAGGGAATGCAAAAGTAATATTTGTGAATTTTGAGTTTCGGTTCCCATTTCCTTTTAGTCTTTGGATTTTGATAGGTCTCTGTATATTTTAAGACTCTTATGTGCCTTCTCCTGTTATCTGTAACTATCAACCTATAAGGTGATAACTGAGGTTTGAAAGTCTTGCAGTAGTTAACTTTTTATTCACATAGACCTTTCTCAATTTGCTATTATGAAAAAAAGATATGCAATACGGACAGAAAATGCCATTAATACTGGTTTAGAATCTATACCATAAACATGAAACTGTCTTTCAGGTGCTCTACTTCTTTATGTTTGGCTAGTCATTTTCTGAAGTATAACTTGGTGGATGTAAAGGGCTATTATTAGGCTGGGCTTTCGTTTTACTGTTAAACCATATACATTTGCTACTGTTTTGCTTGATTTCCCTGTAACAAAGAAAATTTAAAAAATCTAACTGTACCATGTGAGCTATTCTGGACAATAAACTTCTGAAGTTTTAAAGTATTTGGTGTGTACTTAATAATTTTATCTATGGACATTCTTGGAAGTGCATGTTAGAGAAAGAACCACATTTAAAAGAAGCAGACATTTGTTGTAAAGCAGCTTTGTTGTAAAAAGTGTGCAGGCACATTACATTTCATGATGCTGAGCAATCATTTTTATGAATGAGGACTTCTGATTTTTCAGTAGAAAAATGAATATAAGACCAATAATAGAAGCTATGCCCCAGAAGCAGGATGCCTGTTTATACACTTGTTTATAGAGTTCATGATGATAATGGGAAGCATATTTCTTCTGCTTGTGATCCAGCTCATTGTCTCTGCAGCTACAAGGGACTGAGTCAGATTTTCCCTTACACATCCATGTAACTTTGGACAATGAGCAGAGCAAAAAACTGGCTGGCTTAGCTGGCCAACTGTGGCACAGGAACATCTTTCAAAACCTGAACAATTGCCTCTTGTAACGTCCTTCTGCCTCTTCTGTTGACTCCTGAAAGCCTAGGCTGAGAAGACCACGGTAGTGTATCAGTGCTTGCATGATCTCTTGCTGTCATCCTGCTGACTCCTCTTATCTGAGTTGAGAAAGCAGAGCAGGACTAAATGACCACTGTATTAAGGGACACAAGAGTGATTTGAAATCACTTCACCCAGCTCAGAAAATTACTTGTATACATGGAGGCTGTCCTGTCCTCTCCCCTGTGGCACACAGTGCAGGTACCTCTGGGTAGGCACAACGTTCTCAGCAGAGTGATTGATCAGTTACAAGAATTTAGTATGGTTTCATACAGCTGCTTCAGTGACATGCTGTGGTCCTCTCATGGTGACTGAAATAGGAGATGAGATCACAGAAATTATGGTGACAGTGCTTTCTCATTGCACATATTCCAGGAGCAGCTGCTAGTGTGGTATTAGTGGTGACTTTCTGTGGCCAAAGGTGTGAGACTCAGGTGCCCGGGGTCCAAGTAGCAGCTGAGCCAGAGTAGGCAGCAGGTGGGGTAGGGCACTGCTGATGTGGGATGCTAAAGAGATGAGAGTTTTCCTCCACCATCAAAAGGTGCTGAGGAAGTTTCTCTTCCTTTCTTGGAGGAATCTCTTTCTTCCATTTGCAGCCCTGTGGAGAGGTCAGCTGGCAGAGAGACATGACAGGTGAGCACACCTGGCGGGGCAGTGTGGAGACTGTGTTTGCAGCAGTGCTCAGCATTTCTAGGCTAGGAGAGCCTTGCCTGGATGTCAAAGAATAGGAAGGCTGTGGTTTGTTGTACTGGGGTGTAGCAGGAGCATGGGCATTAGTTGAGGGCTGCTGCTGTGTATTTGGGGCAGGATGTTCTTAAGGTCTGTAGCTCTTTTGCACCGAAGGTGAAATTAACTCCATTCATGCATTTTAAAAAGAAAGACTGGCAGCTTTGGATGATTGCTGCTGAGACAGTAACTCCTTGATATTGCAAAGCCTGAGTGTACCTGCTGGTTCAGCCTGTAGCTGTGAGTACTTCCCTGTTCAGGAGAAGTTCTGAGCTGGATGTACTCACTGGCAACCTCATACTTTCCAGCCATTCCTGAATTTGCTGCCTCTTGCTTTTTCCTTGTGCCTCGGGGTAGGTGATTCTTACCCTGTTCAAGGCAAATGTGTGCACAGCGTGCTGACTCAACACGATGGCTGGGAAGGTTGTCATTAGCAGACTCAACTCTTTACAGAATTGGTCTTTGCTCTGAGCAGGATAACAATTCATTCATGAGGGTTTTACTGATTGATTTAATTCGTTTTGAGGCTGGGAGACAACTGCTGGTTAGGTCTCAAAGTTTGTCATGCACCATGAGGTTTGCACAACAGCAATGCTTAAGACATAGTTTTGTCAGTCTTAAGCTATTTGGAAATGTGTACTGCCGTGGTTAATTAATAGTCCAGCCTTATGAATATGGAAGAGGGGTGGGGAGATTTACAGAATAGCAACAACGTGACTTAGTATAACAATGTTTAAATTACTAGCAAATTGTAAGTATTTAGGCAGAAGGTGGGTTGAGTTTGTTCCAATTTTTTAATATTTTTATAATATAAATCTGGAAGAGTCATTTACTTTGCTGGCTTCTCTGTGATCCTCAGCTGCTCTGAAATGAGCAGAATTTACATGCGTGTAATGCTCTCAGAATAATGCTACACTAAAAAATGCTTTTTTTACATGGCCAAAAATTATGAGTCTAATTCCTGCTGCTTTGACCAGGAGTGACTCTGTGAGAGAGGGTGAAACTACTAGTGTAAAATTTGAGGAGGATTTAGGCCTAGAACATGCACATGAGAAATACCATTGAGGATTAGGAGGTCAGTGGAAACTGAGCAGCAAAGCACTGGGTAAGGGCCTGCCTTCTCTTAGGTTCTCCAGCAGCACCCTCCTCATGCAAGTCATAGAATCACTGAGGACAGTAAAGACCTCTAAGATTTTTGAGTCCAGCTGTTAACCTAACACTGTCAAGTCCACCACCAAACCATGTCCCTAAGTGCCACGTTTAGGGCTTTGGAGTCATTATCACTTGATCACCACAGGGCAGATGCTTAAGGGAGAGTGGGCTGGGTTCCCTGGCACTGAAAACGCTGCTGGGAGACAAAGCATCTTTCTCTCCCTTTCCTTCAACATACTTGTGCCATTTCTCTCACCAAGGCCTAGGGACACATCCCATTATCTGCCTGCGTGGTGGAAACTGTCAAAGTCAGTTTCTGACAGAGGTTAAATGAGTACTGACATTGCAGCACAGCTACAACAGTAAATACATGGAAGCCGCTGCTGCTGCTGTGTTCTGTTATATGATTACAAATAAGCCCCATACTGTATGCAAAGCTTTCCACTCCTAAAACATTTCATTTAATGGTTGAATTGATGGTAAATATAGGATGAAAGTATTCCATAAGAGGTGGCTGTCATTCAGTGTGAATATTACCTCCAAGACCTTGGCATCTGTCTAAGCCAGAGAGACCTCTACCCAAATTGCCCTTTTACCTCTTAAAGCCTTTGTCTCTCGAAGGGCACAAAATAAGAGAAGCACATCTGGGCACAACTTTTCTTTGTGAACTGACCCTAGGGGCTTTTGGATTCCTACCTTCTTTCCCAGCTGTTTCTTTCACTCCAAAAAATCCCTCAGGTCCTCTGGGGTCAGGCTCACCATTAAGTCTAGGCAGATTAGGTTTCTCTTTTTTAAAATATTGCAGATTTAATTTTTTTTTTTCAATTAGGCCAAAAGTAATGTGGTTGTTATTTTATTTTTTTTTCTCCTATGAAATCGAAGTACTGGAAAATTTTTACAAGCAGCCAAAAGTAGAACTGGGATAGTGCTTGACTTCTTGGCTGAGCTAAGGAGTTAAAAAAACATAATCCAAAGTTTCTTTTTCATATGGTTTTATTTTTAAAACTGTATGAAATTCAGTTCAATTTTAAAGTGTAGCTATAAATATTTACATTTAGGAAATAGTAGGAAAACTTTTTACCTCTCTAACTCTTTTTTCACCTGTGAAACTGTTCACAGCATTTAGCACATGTTTCAAAGTAGTTGTAATTGATCTAGCATTGTCAGTTTTCCTGGAAAATAGTTTGAGGGATGTGTACGGAGGAGAGTAGGAAGAATGCACTTATCTATAGCCTGGAAACTTTAGAGCTTCCATTTCTTTCAGGTTGCTATTAGAGATTAAAATCTAATGTTGCCAAATGTATTCTTGCCTGTGGACCCTCTGCTATGCAAGTTGGAGAAGGAAGGGAATGAGTCTCACCATTGTTAGACACATTTGACAACACTGGCCTTTGCAGATGACTTGGTTCTATTAAGTAAATCTGGGGAGGAATACAACTTTTTTTCTGAAATTTTATAGGTCTCTTGTGATCTGACAGACCTCAAAACACAGGGGGAGAAGTGCCACAGTTTTACATCCAGCCTGCAAAGGATTGCTATGTGAACAGTGGCTGTCTGGTGTGGGCAATTAATAGCATATCTCTCAATATAATTGACCCAGATAGTTCCAGAAAAACACCTCGATATATCTATATGTGGACCCATGGGCTGGGATATTTGAGCTGCTTCTACTAGAAAAACTGAACAGGTTGTAAAAGCAGGGTGAGCAGCCATTTGACAAAGTGGACATCTTGAAGGGATGTACTATCCCATGAGTGATGTACTTTGCAGGCCAAGTTAATGGGAAAGCCATGTACATATAAACCCTTAATTTGGCAATTTGAGGGATCAGAACTTGGTTACCCTTATCTACCTGTGATGCCATCCTGTATTCCAGCACTTGGGATGGACGTCTGGGTATTGCCACACCTTCTGGAGTGGTTCGTAGTGCTCAGGTCCAGAGTCTGCACCAAATTGCTCAGTTGTCAGGTGACATCCTAGGATTGGTCATCTGGTAGTTGTAAAGAGTTTGAACAACTATGGCCTGTGGCAGGTGGTGATTAAGAGAAAATTCCTTCTATTTGGGACCCCGGAGCAATCATGGTGATCTGGGAATTTGTGGGTGGTGAGGAACTTGTCTTGGGAGATGGGAGATATCTTTGCTAAATCACATCTTTCCAAGGCCTTGAGACTGGCAAATATAGGAATTTTTGAATGGGACTAAGTTGCTTGTGTTGCACACATGTGAGGCTGTGTGATTACAAGCTTTAGAAGGGATAAAATTAGTGACAACTGAATGGAGCATCATCGAGGCATTTCTCTCAGGAAGCTCATCACTGTGTTGCAAGTGAGCTACGCCACACTTCTGGCAAGGGGTAGGGAGGACACTCAAGAACTGGTGGTGCTCTCAAGCAGAGGGTGAGACTTGCTCACATATTAGTGGGTATTGCCCTTCAGTTCAAGATGGAAGGGTGAAGAGGCACAACCAGGTATGTGAACTATTGGCAAAGGAAGCTAAAGAATGGCTAATATTTCAGGAGTCACTTTTAAAAGACCATAAAAAATTAAAAGACCATAAAAATTAAATTATGATATAAATATAACCTGCCAAGGCAGATCAGGTTTTTTGGTGGACATAACTGTTAGATATGAGAGTAAACTGTCACCACTTGCTGATGCAGTGATGAATGGCTGAGAATTCTACATCTGGAGGAGCAAGTTCAGGAGATGGTAAATGCCACTAATATTAAACTCATTTGGTTTCTTATAGGTACATGTGGGAAGTGCTATGAGGGCAATTACAGGCTACTAGCTGAATTAGTACTCTCAAGCTCCCAGCAAGCAAAGATTTCACACTGTTGTTTGAATCAGGCTCTATTTACATCTGTCGACATTTTACTTATATTCACAAGTCAAGCAAGAACTATTTTCAGTTCTCTCTTAACCAGAAATTAGATCTGTTCCAGAGGATATAAAATAGCAGGCAGTGTCTTGAGTTCTCCACTAATATGCACAGAGGCTGCAGAAAAGATCAGTTATACATTTGCTTGATTTTACTTGACATTAATAGAGCATTAATTTTCTTTAGTTACTTTTATATATACTTAGTGCGAGGTTTGTGAGTTTGCCTTCCACCCCTACCACCTATTCTCCCCCATATGACACTTTTGGCATATTCTTCTAAAGGTCATTTTTAGAGCAGATTTTCTGAGATTTGCCAGCTTTACAGTCCTTTAATTTTAGTGTTTGAAATATCTTTGTCTTAAATTCAGACTTGGATCTTGAACTCTCTCAAAGTTTTGGTGAACAGGTCTCCAGAAATATTTATGAAGATCTTTCTTCCCTCCACCCCACTTCTGGAAACAAAAGTGGCTCCTAAAAACAAGACTTTCCCCCTCTTGGAAACACCTTCTGTTAACAGAAGGTGCAATTCTCATCACACCTTGTTGAGCTCTGAGTGTTGCATATTGCCATGTGCACCTGGTAAGTAGGACTCTGCTTGTAGCAGGGATATGTAGCAGGGCTTCCCTTTGTCCCAGCCATATCCCAGATATACACATAATTCACAGGAAGATTGTAGTTCTTTGTTTCCCTGAGAAGGTGCTGTTAGGCCTCAGTACCAGGGCATCTTCCTGCCATCTGCCAGCTTTCCTCCAGACGTGGAAGTCCTGCTGGACTTTGCAGCAAGCTGGAGATGGTATTTGAAGAAGTAAAAAAAAAAAAAAAAAATTAAAAATTCTGCTTCCTACCATGTTGGCACATGGCAGATACACTATCACATGTATTGGTACCACACTGGGACCTAAAACTGGTGCCCAAGTTCCACTACTGAAGATGCAGTCTGTGTGTGCTGTGTAATGCAATAAAGCCCAGTCTTCTTCGGGAGCCTCCTTGGCCCTGCTCACTCTTACCTCCTGCCAAGGCAGTTGAAAACATCTGGAATTATTCACTTCCAGAAAATGGCAGTTAATGGAAATAGACTTTGATACGAGCTCACAAAGCAGTTAAGGTGAATCTTAAGAGAGTTTTAAAGTCAGAATTATCATGAATTATGAAACTTCTATTTATTTTTTAGTTCTAGAGAAACCATAAAATATCTATTTCTAGTTCATTTTTACAGCAACCCTGACTAGCAGGGAGGAAGAAGCTTAGAAAGCAGTAGCCAAGGATATTACTGGATTGCATGGCAAGACTCTTGGTGTAAAAAAATAGGCTGTGAAATCATCTGGGGCTCTTTAGCCACTATCAGATTTTTGGCAAGGATTTTTGCATTAAAGTCAGTTGCATAGTGTTGGAAGGTAAAGTTTTGGAAGATGTTACTTTCTGCTATAATTTTATTTCTTTTTATTCTTCATTCCACTTCTTCTGAGTACTAAAACTGATTTAATGCTCCAGACACACTGTATTGTCTTTGGGACCCAGAAATTCTTTTTTACCTCCTAGTGCTGTGATCCCTGGGAGACCCTGAGCAAACAATGGAATCTTTGCCAGGATAAGCCTTTTTGCCTGAAAAGTGGTTTCTTTGGCATTTTGAAGCAAGCCTTAACTCACTTCCCTGTACTGCCATCCACGCCTGAGATCCCACGTACCTTTCATCACTGTGAAAATGACAAAGCACTCCAAATAAAGCTCCTCACCTTGCTCAATATTTCCTAGTCTTTCAGAAGATCTTTTTGCTATTGTTTGTATATATTAGTGAATTCTTCAATAATCTTGTTTCGTACCACTAGATAGTAATTTCCAAGGCAAATCAGGAACTGCTTCAAAGCTGGAGTTTTGCCCAAAGTGTTCCATTCACATGCTTTTAGTTAGGCATCTTCAGGAACAAGAGTATAACTTTTATTTCAGTACTTTCTTTCCTTTTTAGTACTAGCAGTCAGAAGATAAGGATTAGTCTGATTAAGAAAGCACTTATTACCTAAACACAGAAGGAATTTTGGATTAAAAAGCTGTCTAGGAAAAGTCAATGAATGTGTTGAAGGGATCTGTGGGTCATGGGGTGGAGGAGTGGGCAGCTTTGTCAAAAATGTTATTCTCACTGATTTTTTTGTAGTATCTGTTTTTTTTTATAGCCATTCTTAGCATTTCATACATGTCACCATATTAACAGACCCCATCACTTTCAGTTAGATGCAGTTCAAATGCAAGATACTGTCTTTTATATCTGGAATAAATTTAGAGCATGAAAAAAATTTTTTTCTAAACGTTTAACAGATAAGTATTATTTGCTATTTCTAGGTCTGACTACACTCCTAGGTTGTCCTCCCTAGAATCGTAGAATTACAGAATAATATATAATATACTAACATTTTGCTCTCTTTGATATTTATGGCTTCTCCCAACCCAGTGTATATCACTCTTGGTAAAAACTAATGTGCCTATGAAGAATGAAGGAAAATATTCAGAGACTAGGAAAAGCCTATCTTCTGAGAATTTAAATTTGCTCTAGAGCTGAAATTTACACTTGGATTCAAATACAGATCTCAATCAGGGTAACCACACCTCTTTGTAATCTTAGGTAAATTAAGAGGAATTAGAAGTACTTTGATTTGCAGCTATAAAGAGAAAGGCTTTGCCTTCTGGAGATCTAGGATTAAGTTCTGGCTCTGCAGAAAGAACAGGGAACAGACTACTGATTCCAGTGCGACCAGTTTTCCACCTTAGTCCTTTAATATTTTCAAACAAATTCAATTTTTTAAGCAAATGTCTTGCAACCCCCTTATGTTTCATGTATTGTTAGATGGTTGCTCTGCTTTATAATGTAAATGTCTGCCCTTCTTACCAGGAAAACTGGCATGACCTGGCTCTCTGAAAAGCACTGCTCCAATCTTTTGGGAGTTTCCGTATATCCCAAACTATCTCTCTCTCTCATTCATTTCTAGTGGTAAAGGGAAGAAATATGCAATAAGGAAAGCAAACAATTAAAGAATAAATAGTCTAAACTTGGTTCATTTAAGCATTACTTGATATACACTTCCCTTGTGTGTACTAAGTCGTAAAAATACATATATATAAATGTCTAATTTCCATATTTACAAATCAATAAAGTAAGAAAGTTGCCTGCTCATCTTCCTGTAAGGAGGACGTGAAGGAAATAACAACAGTGAAAGCTAGGCAAATTAACTTGTTTAAAACCTCAGGGAAAAGAAACAACAAAGATGTCTTATTTGCTGTCAGTCAGCTTACCACTCCAGGAACTTCACAGCAGGTTTCCTCTGCTGCCATGCTATGATCTGCAAAAAGTTCTAGCAGTGGCACAGATTGCTACAGGATAAGTGGACAGGAAGACAGGTATTAAGCTTTCTGAACAGTTACTTTCTAGGTCCAGTCTGTCTCCCTATCCATACAGACACCTTCTCTAGGTCCAGTCTGACTGCTTATCCACAGAGACACCTTCACTAGCATAGCAAGAGTTTCCCAAATATGGGACTGAACTAATTCCCATTTTGTGGGAGAAGGACTTCGGTAAGTTTGAGAATTTGTCTGCATGGGATAGGGAGAATTTCTGATGTGGTGGTGCTTTCATAGTAAGAACTAATTGTGAAAAAATTAAACATCAAGAAATCTATTGTGCATTTTGTTTGGAGTGTGGTATGGTCTGAAGCAATCTCAGCTGGAAGTGAGTTTCTAGAATTTTTTGTGTGTGAAATCCTATGTTGCTTTTCCCAGGTTGGATAGCCCTGTGTTGTTTCAATGGTGGCATTTTGTAGCAAGTCAGAGCCACACAGGGAAGACAAATGCCATGACTGCCAGTTTCAGTCTCCACAGCTATTTTGACTATGGAACAGAGACTTGTTCTGTATTTTGGAGGAACCAAAGCAAAAGGCAGGACACACTCAACAGTCTCTTTTGCTCAACAAAAGTTTTAAAGACTTTTGAGCCAGTCACTTCTAGTTACTGTGAGCACATCCTTTGCACCTGAAGTAAAACAAACACTGTTTCCAGACCACTAGCTACAGCTCTGTTTCTATCACAGTAATCCCAATGGTGATGAAGTAATAAATTCCTGCTATTATAGCACACAATCAAAGTTATGCATAGGCAAATTCTTGGCAGCCGAGATCCAGTGGAGATCACATATACAGTAAGGTCCTGATGATCACCCAGGGAGTGACATTGTCCTGGGCTTACCTTGCCAGGGCACCATCTCCACCTGCCCTCCTTGTTCTGTAGGGACTGACACAGTGAGCAGGCTTCCCCTTTCCCCTTGCAAGTTTGTGCCAGGCTCCATCCAAAACCTTTCCCATGTTCTCAAAGATGGGTCTCTCCCTGCCAGACCCTTTTTCAGCTGCACTGCAGATACTAATTGCCTTGCTCTCCCCATGAAGAAGTAGCTTGAACTGGTCAGCCTCTCTGCCCTTTATCTCCCATGTCATTTTAGAAGGGCTCCTTTTCCTTCTGAAAGGCAATGGAGTATTCCTCAGGAAGAACAAATCTAGAAACCAACTACAGGACAATTTTAAAAGTATTTCTTCTTTGTTGTCACTGCAACATTATGAAATCCTCTTGAAATTTATTTTTTTCCATTAATGCTAGCTGTCACAGGGATTTATGGCTGTCAGTGGAAGGGCAATAAATGTACCAAAGAGGGCTTTAAATATATTGTAACACTTTTAAGGAAGGAGAAATATCTAGGTAAATGAGTAAAAATAAAATAATTCTCATACAATATTTTAGATCTGGGAAACCTAATGAAGATATCAATAAACTAACTGGAAAGAATAAAAATAGATGTACTCTCTATTTACTTTTGCCTTTTGTCAAACTAAGTTAATTGATTTAATATCATGTAACTGAACTGTGTCCAGACAGCTCTTCTCTTTTGCTGTGGAATGGCTTCACAGCAAGGCAGATTAGAGTCCAGGCTCCCACTGTTATCCATGTCACAGGGCCAAACTGCTGGTACAGCCAAAGACCATCAGGACCTGTGTAATCACAGAAAGACTAAGTTTGTCAGCCCATGGCAGATCTACAGTGTCTTTCTGGACTCTTCAGGATTTTTTAAGTTCTGAGTTCATACTGTTGCCTTGTATTTGATAAGTGATTTTGGCCTAGATGACCTTCCCAACACTGGATCATTGGAATGATCCAATGGTCCTGTGATGATACACTAGGCCAAAGCAACATAATAATCTGCTGAGAAGAACAGTTACCCTTCAGGGAGACTTAGCACCTTCATTAATACATATTTTTTGTGATTTCTTGGTAGGTAAATTACTGCAGTATTTTAGGTATACAGATGCAATAAAATGCTGTGTTGCACAGCTTTTGCAGAAAGCTTTTTTTCCTAGAGAGGAATTAGTCTTTTACTCTTTTACACAAACGCCTCTAGCACCAGGAGTTGCAGCCCTCAGGAGGAACTTAAAATTATCACCTACAATAAAATAATATGTTCATCTCAGAGGGGGAAATCTTTTTACCATCTTAGTTATAATACTTGGAATATGCAAGGCTTGAGTGCATGCCAATGGGAAGTACTAGGCTTAGGTTAGGCATTTACTTAAATTGCAATTATTTTTAAAATTAGAAGTAAGACCTGAGTATTGTTTACAAAAAGTATAACAGTTCAATAATCTACTATGAGTTTAAAAAAAGTAGATCTCAGAGATTCAAGGATTTTTGTCACTGAATAAGTTTGGGAAGAAACCCCCTATACGTTCTTTTTTTTTTTAAACAATATAATAATAAAGTTTTTTGGGGTTTTGTTTGGTGGGTTTTTTGTTTGTTTTATTGTTTTGTGTTTTTTAAAATAAGATGAACTTGAAAATATATTATGTAAAATCACATAGCATGGTTTTCTTTATTGCTGGTACCCACAGCTAGGGGTTGGTTCCATGTCCACGAACATTGCAACAGTGCTAGGGGCAGGTGGTGGGTCACAGGGAGACCCTTTGTGACACCCCACTATAGCATGTGTGGCCAGTACAGGTGCTGTGTCCAGCAGGATAATGGGATAGGATAAGATGATGGAGCTGGTGAGGAGCTTCCAAGTATAGCCCAACTTTCCCTGCTGTCTCAGCAGCCCAATCGTGCTGAGGTCTTTTCACAAATCTTCTCACTTGTCCCTTTCCTATTTTTCATTTTTTTTCTCCTGCAGAATGGAGGAGACACCCCCTAGCCATCCCAGGATGGCCTGGGTGGAGGATGGTGCTTCC
This sequence comes from Sturnus vulgaris, assembly GCF_052056855.1. Lineage (NCBI taxonomy): Eukaryota > Metazoa > Chordata > Aves > Passeriformes > Sturnidae > Sturnus > Sturnus vulgaris. Next base: position 71,755,124 of record NC_142243.1, on the reverse strand, counting down.
CAGAAAAGCAGCTCTCCAGCAGATCTCTGCCAGATGATTGTGGTGGATCCACTGCACACAGGTGAGGGAGGGGGTCCTGTTGGACTGGGCAGGACTGGGGCTGCCAGCACATCCTGCACAATGCCAGCACCATGTTTCCCAGGCATGCTGGCTGTGAGGGTCCTGGAGGGACCTGATGTGATGCCTGAGTGCTGAGGATGCTCAGGGCTGCCCCAGCACACTGATCCCAGCACAGCCTCTCCCAGGGAGGGGTCCCAGCTCCTGCTCCATGGTGTGGGCAGCAAAGGGCAGCTGGCTGGTGGGAGGCAGCAGTGCTGTGGAGCACTGGACTTTTCCTGTCTATCTGCCAGCACATTCCTCAGCCTGGGGCCCTGGCATTTTCCCCACCATGCCGTGCTCCAGCATGGCAGCTCCTCTGCTGGGCCCCCTTCAGCTGGGGCTACACGGGAAGGCCATGCCAGGGGAGCGTGTGTGGGGCGGGCAGAGAGCAGATCTTCCTCTGCTCCCTACTGTTGCCAGACCTTCAGTAGCCCTCCCTGCTCTACCCCTCTGTTAGATGCCAGCTGGTTACAAATGTCCAGAGAGGAAGAGGAAGTTGTGGACTCCATCCAGATCCTTGCCAGCAACCTCAGCCAGGTACCTGTGGCCAGCTGGACGGTGACTGTTCCAGCATCTGCTGGCAGGAACATGGATGCTGGAGGTGTCCTGGCTGGACAGAGCTGCTGTTTCCACATGGTGCTGCCCCTCAGAACTCCAGTCCTGCTGGAGTCTCATGCTCTCCGTTTGTATATCTATCCCCTGGCTGCCAGGATGTGAAATGCAAGATCACCCTTCTTTACAAAATCATGGATCTGTGCATAAACACGGCGTTCTTTGGCTCGTCACAGCGCCTGATCGATTTCTGCCGCAGATATGGCCTGGTAGAGAGGATCCAGGTGAGAGGACACCCAGCTCTCAGGGAAAGGGGCACTGCCACCCCGTGAGAGCCACACCTGGGCAGAGCTAGGGTCTGGTGGCACTGGGTGCTGGCAGGTGGCAGCTCTGTTGTGCCCTGCAGGTGCTGCTGGAAGATGAGCCCTGGTACCAGCTGTCCACAGAGCTGCGGCAGGTCGCCATGCTCACCATTGAAATACTGAGGTACCATTGAAATACTGAGGTACCTGCCTGTCCCTGCCAGGGACTCTTCCCCAGAGGACAGCATCCCTCTGCACAAGGCCTCAAGGCACTGCTCCCAGTGTCCAGATAAGCTCTCTCTTTCAGCAAGACAGCAGAAGTGGTGCTGGTAGACAAAAAGAGAAGCCTCCTAGAGACATGCTTCAAAACTGTCTTCTGGCTTCCTCCACACTCTCATTTAAACAAAGATCAACAACTCCTCCTAAAGAGTGTAAGTCCTGGGGGAGTTGTGGAAGCTCCCAGTCCCTCTGGGCTGCTTCCTGGCTGCTCTGTGCTGCCCCATGACCAGAGGTCCAAGGCAGGGTAGGGTCTCAGCTTTGCTTTCCTGCCCCATGACCAGAGGTCCAAGGCAGGGTAGGGTCTCAGTTTTGCTTTCCTGCCCTAGTCCTTTCATCCCCTTCTCAGGGCCCAGCCATGTCCAACGCTGCTGGCTGCCAGCTCCTAGGTCTCTCCTGGGCAGCATGGGCGTCCTCCCCTGACACTGGCAGCTAAGATCAGTCTCAGATCAGTTGAGAATCACTGCCACCACTCTCTGATCTCCTTGCAGACCCTGAGAAGCATGGACTCCATGCTGAGGGCAATAGTGCTCAGCTCTCCTCCCTCCAGAATGAGCGAGGAGCTGCAGAACATCTTGCAGGTATGGCCTGGGCAAAGCGTGGGGGTCCCAGGGCTGCTCTTCACCCTGAAGGGGAGGTGCTGCCCACTCGTGGGTGAGTGATCCCCCCAGACCAGTGCCTCGCAAGACAGTGCCCACCTGCCATGGGGAAGCAGAGGCTGTCACCAGGCTCTTACCAGGTTCCTTCAGGAGCACAGAGGGTGGCACCAGCCTGCCTGCACAGCCACAGGGTTGGCCCAGGGCCTGCAAGGGAGCCCAGGGGCAGGAGCCTTGCTATAGGCTTTGCTTGAGGCCAGAGGAAGCCTTGAGGGATAATGCAAGTCCCATGCAGGACTGGAGCTGCCCTGCTGCTGCTGAAGTGGGTGTTTGCTGTGGGGCTCACCACCAGCTTCTCTCTGCCCAGGTGCTGCTGGACTTCACCAACTCTAGGATACAGGAAGTGTGGTCAAGGGCCTTGGGCAGGATTGAAGTGCTGAGCCGTTTCCTGTACAACTATTCCACACAGAAAGTAAGGCCATGGCACCATCTAGACATGCTGTGCTGCTCACCCTTGCCCAGCTGACTGCTCTGGGATGTGGGCTCTGTAAATCCAGGGATCCAGCCCTGGACACACTTGGGTGTGGGGCTTCAGCACCAGCTGCCTATTAGCCTTGCTGCTCTTCTGCCTCCCTCACACAGGACTGGGACCTCTTTAGAAAAAAGGACTGCACTGTCTGCTATGAAGACATCCAGATCTCAATCCTGGGACAACTGCTGGGACGTCTTCTCCTTTTACAAACTTCCTCCAGAGAAAAGGAAACAGCTTTGAGCACTCTTCATCACCTCAGTGAATTCATTTGTAAGCAAAATGATACGGGACACTGTGGTGGGCTTCATTCCCCTCCACACAGACATCTCCTCAAAGCTCTGCCTCTCTGCTTGACCGTCTTTGCCCCTCTGGAAGCTTCCCATATCATCCAGCTGTCATTTGCTGCTGAAGCCAAGTGCTCTCCTCATATCCAGGATCTTTTCTCTGCTGGTCTCCTTCCTCCATCCTTTCACCATCTTCAACCCTGCTGATCTGTGAAGCCCAGTATGACACCCTCCACAATCTCCTTGACTGCTTCTCTCCTGCCATCTCACAAACAGATCTCAAGTTTGGAAAGCTTGCTGGCAAAGCTGCTGTGTCTTATGACTTTTGCATCTGCCCCACTCTTTAGGCAGGTCAAGGCTGAAGGATAACACACAACTCCATGGAGAAGGTGACACCACCTCCTTGCTGCGCTGTGTCAACCTGCACAATACTAAGGTAGCAGCTCCAGCTCCAGCCCTCCTGCCCTGGTTCTCACCCTGTGACAGCTCACTCTACCCTGCTAAGCAACACCATCAGGGTGCTTGGTGTGACATGTCTCTGCTCCCTTCCTTCCTGGCATAGCCCTTTGAAAGGTACCTCACGCCTTCTGAGAGGACACACATCATCCTTGCAGCCATGGAGGTAATGACAGAAACCACTGTCTTTGACAAGATGGTGGCACAACACATTCTGGAAGTAGCCATGAGAGACCCGGATTTCTGGCTGATGGATGTAAGTGACCTGTGGCTGGATTGCTCTGCCTTACAGCCCTGTCAGGCCTTGCTCCTCTGTCCATCCCTCCCTCCCAAGCCCAGGTGTCTCAGGCACCTGAAGCCACCTTAGAGGCAGCAGAGAGGGATGGAAAAGGCAGCTGAGGACATAGCTGCACTCCAGCGGCAGCACCACTCTCACCTGTGTCCCCTCCAGGTGCAAAAGATTGTGAGCTGCATCTATGACAGCCTGCAAGACATCCCGAAACTAGCAATTCAGCACTGCTTCGACTCTCTGCTGGTGAAGATGGCTGACGAGTACCCTGAGAAGGTGGTCACAACACTATTGAACATTGCTCCACAAGGAGACAGGTACTGGCCCTGACAATCCTAAGGGCTTGTGGGAGAGAGACCTTGAGACTTTCTGACTTCCAGACCAAAGGAATGCTGCGGGACACCTCCAAGGAGTGGGGCTCTCCATCCCACCAAGATTTCCAGCCTGATATGTTGTCTGGGCTTGCAGGAGCCAAAGCTGGCAGAACCAGCCTGGAGCCACCATGCTGCTTGTGGGGAGCACTACCTCAGTCTCCTCCTTCCTGCCTGGGCAGGGTCCCCAGGCACACCAAGCCCCGTGGGGCTGGCCCAGGCCATGCTGTGGCCAAGGCAGCCCTGCTGAAGGAGTGTTCTGCCTTGCAGCACAGCCCTGCAACTATGGAGTCAGGTCTTCTACAAGCCCCAGATTCGGGAGAAGATATTAATGGTATTTGTTAGCTTGCTTCAGTTGCTCCAGATGACTGATACTCCCAGCTCTGCTGCAGAAGGCACCTGCATCCCTGACTTGGCTGTGAGTTACCAGAAAAAGCCTTGATTCCCTGCTATGAGCCTGCAGGTTCTGCCAGTATATCTCACTGCTGTGCTTACTCCTGCAGCCATCCTCCAGACAGTTTCCACCCGAGGATTTGGGTGACAAGCCTGACACTGAGAGCAATCAGAGGCATCCGAGACTGGTGACAGCCTCCCTGCTGGTCGGAGGCCTCCTGATGCTGTCAGAAACACATGACATGGTGAGCAGGGTGATGTTGGGGACAGCCATGTTGGCAGCTGGAGTCCGGGGCAGTGGGTAGGTGGTGATTTGGCCTGGTCTGGGAGTCAGACAAGGAGGTGACTGCTCTAAAGGTGACACCCTCCCTGCCATGGTGGGTCTTGGTGGTTGCCTGAGGAGTTTTCCAGGTGTAAATCTTCTCACGAAAAAGAAACTGTCTTTCATATAGGCAAGAAAAATGCAGGTCCTCCTGCCAGATATGATGGGGGTCCTGCAGGCTGGCAGTGCAGACCTCAAGATAAAGGGACTAATGTTCTTTAAAAATGTGATGGGAAAAACCACCACATTTCAAAACCTGGATAAGACCGTGGGTAGCCCTATCACTGAGCAGCTGATGGAAAATCTACGGCTCCTCTTTGACTCGGTAAGGCTGATGGGGGACCCTGAGCCCTGAGACAGGCATTGTCACTGATAGCTGCCCTGCAGCCCAGCTATGTGAGCGGGAAAGCCAAGGAAAACAGAAAATATACACAGAAATACACTCAGAACAGACTCTGCTCCTCTGGGCTCTTGTGGCTTCTGGGCTTTGCAGCCCAGCACTCCTTCTCCCCACTCTGGAATCTTACCCTAGAGCATATCCCCTCACCTCAGCCACGACCACACACTATCTCAGTGGGCAGGAATCTGCTGTTTCCAAAGCTTATCTTTCTTTCTTCCTACCAGGAGTGCAGCCAGCTGCGAGAGCTCTCCATCTGCCTCTTCAGAGACCATCTGGGGCCAGTGGTGGGGAGCAACAAGAAGAGGAACAGCTACATAAGGAGTATTCTGATCCCACTCTTCTTCCGTATGAGTGACCAGAGCCCCATTGTGGCCAAGGTACAGATTTCAAGGCTGAGCAGTGACACAGACAAGGCTGGGCTGCTGGCAGTGAGCAGTGCTCCCCAGCACAGCCCGTGGGAAGGGTCCCTGCAGAACCAGTGTGAGCAGGGGTGGAGAAACTGGCATGGCCATTTCCAGCGCCTGCCCTACCTGCTCCAGCAGGGCTTGGCAGCAACCCACAGCCACCAAAGCCTGAGTAGGTGTGTCCCCACACGTTTCTTGGCTGTCCCTGGCATGTGTTGGAGGCTTTGAGCTTCAATCTCCATACCCCAGAGCTGTCCTCAAGAGACCCCTAGATGCTTTGGCGAGGGCATATCCCAGCTTCATAAAGGCTCACCCCAGGAACAAAGCCAAGAGGTCTCCTTTTCCAACCATGGTGCTATCTCACAGCTTCTGCTGTTGTGCAGGCCTCTGGGGAAGCCCTCCTTGCTGCTGCCAAGCTCCTCAAGTGGAAGGAGCTCAAGCACCTGCTAGAGACGCAGCAGACCTGTAGGATCAGCAAGTGCTTGGTAAGGACAAGCCCCAGGATTCAGGCTGGGTGAGAGCTGCCCTGCACCCAAAGCCCCCACCAGCCCTGCTGCAGCCCTGAGCTCACAGCCTGGTTCCTATCCTCAGGAGCAGAGCCGCAAGGGGTCTTTCCCTTCCCTGCACGCAGTGAGAGGGAGGGCTCTCAGTAATGATGGGTGTGCTGGCAGGAGGGACTGCCCCAGCCAGCTGTGGGGCTATGTGACATGCCCATCCCCTTGTCCTCTCGCCAGCTGCTGAAGGACAAGAGCAGGGCTGAGGAGTACCTGCATCAGAGCCTGCCGTACCTCAGGGACCCTCAGGCCACTGTGCGAGAGGTGGCTGTCAGGTTCATTGGTGAGCCCCAGCCCCTAGAGACACACTTTTGGGCAGCCTGGCCCCTGTTCCTGCTGCTGCACTGCCCTGTCCCTGCTGTGTGCAGGGTCTCAGCCCTCCCTGTGCCACCATTATAGGTCCACGTAGATGGGCTTGGTGGCCACTTGGCTCAGTTCCACTCCCCTGTGGTTCCTGGGGCCACGCCTGTCAAGGGAGAAGGCAGGGCCAGGGGTCAGGCTGCTGGAAGCATGCTAGGGAGCAGGAGCTGATGGAGCTTTGTGCCTAGGGCTGGCTGCACAGCACGTCCAAAGCATGGAGAAGCTGGATGAGATCTGCAGTGGTGAGTGGGAAGCGTGGACGGGAGGGGATGTCTGGGGATCTCTACAGGCACTGGAGTTCATCTTGGTTCTGTTTCTTTTGGTCACAGCCCTTCAGCCCCTGCAGACAGACAGCAATCCCTCTGTCTCTAGCCTGGCAGTTCAGACGACTTGCATCCTGAGGAGCCCAAGGGTTCAGCAAAAGCAAGGGTTCATCCTGCGAGCATTGTGCTGCGGGTGCCCAGAACCAGAAGGAAAGTAGCTGTGATTTCATAAAGTTGGAACAATTGGCCCCAAACCAATGGTGTCCTTCAGATGTGCAGCATCCTGAGCAGACTGTCCTTGGCCTGTCCCGCTGCCTGTAGGATGAATTTTCCTTCAGCACACACTGGTCCCAGGCTTATTTGAGAAACTGATCCCCCACGGAGGCTTCCCCTAGGAGAAGCTGCATTTGTCCCCACCTGGAAAAGTCCCTCCACCACACAATGAAGATAGGGCACAGAAAGGATGGCCCCACGTCCAGCATCCCCACGGGTCTCCAGGCGTTCAACAAGGTGTCTGCTGTGGCTGCATTGCCACCTTCCTTCACCATGATGAATTTGGAAGGGTTTCCAAGCAGAATTCCATGGTGATAAGGGGACCAGAGGGAAATCTCAAGGGTTCTAGAGGGACTGGATGATAGTCTGCCACTGCTACCAGTACACACCAATATTCGCTGGTCACAGAGCAGAATATGATATCTGTGCTTTGCCTGGGCAAAGCAAGGGAAGAAAACAATGACTATCACTAGTCCTTAGAGCCCAGTGGCTGGTCTTGTTACATGGATGCTCAGGAGCTGGGGTTGTGAGACAAGAAAGAGAGGAGAGTTGAGGAGGCCTAATCTACTCCTTTTTATACTTAACTTGGTGCCCACCTCTAATGTAAACAAGAACTTTTGCATGATTCTTTTGTACAGCCCTTCTCCTGGAGGTGAGCCGAGGGGTGGATTGAGCATGAGCCTCAAGGCAGAGTGACAATTTGGCTCAGAGGAGTCCTGCCCTACGTCTGGGGGGCCCCTCTCCTCTGAACACATCTTTCCTGTAGCAATACTCAGAATGTTTGAGGCAAAACATGCTTAGGTCTGCACCTCTATCATACCTGCTCCCTATAGAGACAGGGAACAGCTCCCACTGTGAAGTCATAACCACCAGGAATGGCATGGGGTGCCCTTTGTACCATCTCAATTTTAATATTTGGAACAAGCAGTGCTTGGGTGCATGCCAATGGGAAGTACTAGGCTCAAGCATTTACCTGAATTGTAATTATTTTTAAAATCAGTGGTGAGACCTGAAGATCCTTTACAAAAGGTGCAGTAAAGGTTTACAAAAGGTTCAGTAAAGTACTGTGAGGTTAAAAATAATAAAATAAAAGAACTCTCAGTAGCCAAATGGTTTCTGTAACTGAATAAGCTTAGGGAAAAAACTTGCACTTCATATATTCCTTTATTGTTTTAACAATGTGCCTAATAATAAGGTTTTGGGGGGTTGTTTTTTTTGTTTTCTTTTTTAAAAAATGTAATAAGATAAGCTTGAAAATACGTTTTGTAAAAACATGTTAGCATCATTTTTTCATGAATTATTTTTGTGCTTGCTTATCTAATTTTTGATCATTTACTAAAAATAACATTGTTGAAGACACTCAAATTGTAAGTTAAAAGAAGGAATTGAGTTACAATTTTCCCCAGAGTATAGAAACTGTAAATCTAGTCAGGAATGTGAGTAACCAAGTTCAACTGGCAGCAAGACTAGACATTCCTGTCCACAGGAGAAAGTGACACAGAACCTTTTATGAACACAGAGGAAGAGTGTCTGATTTTGGAAGCTGTTGAGACATATGATTTCTTTGTTTGACTTTGTGAAAAACAACAGGCAAGTTCAAAATCTTAGTTTTGCTTTTGATCCAATACCTTTACTGAACAGTGTTTTTATCTATATACAGGGATACAGATGAAGACTGGATTTGACAAAAATTCCAACATCTAGAAAATGCAAAGCATAATAGAAAATGGTTTCAGGTAAAATGTGATTTCTTAGTCTGTGACTCGGTAATTTTCAATGCCTGCTTTTTCTGTCTAGTGGTTTGTCACTTGGCAAATGCATCCAGAAGTCTCAATGAAAGTCTCTTTGGTTACAGTATATACAAACAAGTTCAGGTTTAAACTCAAGCACTAGCATTCATTTAATGACATAAATAACAGATTAATTGAGGTTGGAAGGGAACTCTGGACATCATCTGGTCCAACCCCCCAGATCAATCAGGTTTGTTTACAGCAAGCTGCCTGGGACCATGATCAGGGTTTTTGAGTATCTCTGAGGGGTAGAGGCTCCACAACCTCTCTGGGTATCCTGTGATGGAGCTTGGTCACCTTCACAGTGAAAACTGTTTCCTGCTGTTCAAAGGGAACCTGCCAAGTTTCACTTTGTGCCCATTGGCCCTGCTTCTGTCATTGGGTACCACTGGAAGGGGCCTGCTTCTCTCTTCTTTGCACCCTCCCTTCAGGTATTTAAATACATCAGTGAGATCCCACCTTGAGTGTTCTCTTCTCTTGTTTGAATAGTCCCAACTCTCCAATTGTCTCCTCATATGTGAGATGCCCCACACCCTCCATCATCCTGGCTTTTCATGGAACTTTCTCTGTACCTCCATGTCTCTCTTCTATTGAGGAGCACAGGACTGGGCACTGGAGGCATGATAACTTTCAGTGACTATGAGATAAAAATATGAAAATACTTGATAATATATTTTTTTAGAAGAAGTTTTAATATGGTTTCAGTGGAAGCTGGACTTATATGGACAACCAGTTCTTCCTCTATATATATGGCTATAGGAACCTAGCAACTCCTTCACGTTATTTCTTTGGATATGCCCTATCTCACACTTTAGCAACACTGATTTATAACAGCTCCGATGTTTCCTGATCTCTTAAAATAAGCCCTGAAATTTTGAAAAATATCTCCAATTCTTGTTGCTTTAAATAATCTTCTGTCATGGACAATTTGCCTCATCACTATTAATCCCTGTCTTCTGCAAAATCAGTCTTCCTTTATGGACTTAGGGATTTCTTTCTGCTCTTTCATTAAGTTGCAAGTGACTTTCTCTTTGCTTGGCATGTTTCTTAACTGAAGCTCTATTTAGCGTCTTATTTGGTTATCACTTACTTTAATATCCTTCTGGAGTGTAAGAGGGGTGGCCTTGTTTTCTTCTTAAAAGGTTGGGAGGAACAAAGGAGTTGTCTCCAGTTGGAAGCACTGATTCATTGAACCACTTCCAGTTTTAATTTTGAATTAAGATACTAGGAATCTTGGAGACATGCTTTAAATCATGTACATGTTTAAGTGCTTTGTTGCCTTTGAGCATGAATAAATACAGATCAACACAATGATGAGAACAGGCAACTTTAATGATACAGTGGTTCTCTGAAATAATTTTCTTTTTAAATGGAACAAAACTTACTGGAACAAATTATTTCAGGCATAGTTGCTTAAAATTCTGAAATGTCAGCGACTTAATCATCTTCCCCGTTACCTTCATATGTCGGAAAGTCATAGGTTTCATTACAACTTCAAGCAGTGACTTTCTGTCTCCTAGTTTTTGTTCCAGGCTGGTAACATTTTGGACCCTGTAACTATTTGTTAACAGGTTACCCTATTGGGCTAAAGGTCCAAAAAGCCAACAGTTTACAGCTGTCCGTAGCAGTTACTTGATTTGTACAATCTCTTCTTATTTTATTTTTTTTTCTTTTGCCATGTATGTCCTAACAAGAGATACATACATGTATATCTACATTCTCTGCATGTACATATGTATATACATGTATGTGTGTGTGTGTGTGTGTATGTGCTTTTGTAATACATGAGGAGCATATGTTTACCCAAATAGGCCACCAAAGTTAGCAGTGCATAGTAATCTGTGCTATGTCTCAGGTGTGTGTGTCACAGAAATAGCTTTTGAGGTACAGTTTTGCCTTGCAGATTATCAATCTGTCTGGGTACTCTCCCTTGGGACATGCAAATATTTCCATTTCATTTCCATTAATTTTTAATGGGGTGTCTGGTAGAAGGCTATTTAAATCAGGCTGTTAAACTCAGCACTTTGCATTGATGTGGGAACTGCTGAAATGAGTGTTGGAGGAGCCAATCTCGGGCGAGCAGAAGGGGGTCCAGTGCAGTGGCTCCGCGGAAAAGTGTGTGAATTAAATTTTAGTTTATTTCTTACTTGCCTAGAGAGTGGAGAGTTCAACAGAAGATCAATACTGAGGTAGCAGTACCGGAATCATTTCTTAGAGTAGACAAGGCTTTGCTGCAGCAGTTTTGTTTCATGGATCATTTGCGATCCCTGACCATGGTTCCAAGTGAAAGCAGTTCTTGAATAGTCCCACCAATTTCTACTGGATTGATCAAAACTGTCCCGAATATTCCCAGGTGCAAATCTCAGCAAGTCTGCTCACATGCTGATAGCTCATCATCCTGTATGTTGTCATACCTGTGCCAGTGTCTAGAAAACCAAGACTTATCGCTGCATCTAGGTTCCAGTGCAGGGGAAGGACAAATGTCTGTCCCATATAGGTGACTGTGCAGGCAGGTCCACCCTTAATTAGGGTGATTACAGAACAGCAGGATGAGTTATTTGCATTTTATTTTTCCTCTAGTTTTCTTTTTCTAGCTGCAAATTAGAAGAATAAACACATTTGCCCATCTCTTCACATGCAAAATATGTGATACCTTTGTTCTTTTCAGTTACATAAGGTGTCTAATTTACTATCACACCATGAACATTAGCTTAATAAATGAACATCACCAGCTTGCCATATGACATGAAAATAGATCCCCATAAGAATGAAAGATCCGTCAAAAATGATATAGCCTAAATACACTTCAGGAAGTCTTTTTTATAAGATTCTGTCACTAAGATAAATTATGTAAAAGCCACACTGTCTTCTATGTTGAATTTTGAGGATAATATTCAAAATGGTGATATAAACAGCTTTATAATTAGTAAACGATATTAAAATGGGAAGACAGAAGTTATATTATTCCTTTGTACTCAAGTCAGAGCTAATTTTGCAGTTACTGGTGCCTAAAGGCACTGGTCAGATATGTATCAGTAACTCCACACAAAATAATGATTCTTCTTCTAACACTTGCCGTTCATAGCTGCACTTCTGTGTATATTTTCTGTTTGCTTTGGTTGTCCTTTCTCTGGTATAATGGTTTTTCACGGGAGTTTTGGCAACTGTTGTGTGTTGATCTTTGTGCTCCAGCCAGGCCTATGGCAAGTCTCAAGGCGGTGAGAAATTCCCGGTTCCAAAATGCAAATGTATCTGACCCTCTTAGCTACTCTGCTCAGACCTTGTCCCTTCAGCCATACTTCACCTCAGCATGGTCAGGGATTTAACTGGTATATATGATTTCTGTGTTTTTTCGCTACTGTTTCTTGAAAGAAGAAATCATAAAACCCCCTCTCAGAGGAATATTGCCCGAATAGCTGAAATGCAAAGGACTTTTAAGGCTCCTAGAGTGCTTTTCATCCAGCCTTATTTCAAATATAAAATATTTCGTTCACTTTTCTGACATGTTATGCTAATACATGTGTATATATGCCCATACACATGTAGACAAGCCAGAAATTCCCCGCCCCCGGGGGGCGGCGGGGCGGGCGCTGTCGCTGTCCCTGGTGCTGAACCCGGGAGCGGGCCGAGCAACCGCGGTCGCCCCAAAGGGTGCACCCGAGGGTACCCGCGACTCCTGCAATCCTTCCTGCGTGGGATGTGACGCTGCTGTCCTCATGGCTGATGGCAGTCTGACGTACTGCACATGCCAGGGCTGCTGTGGTAAGCCCTCACCCTTGCTTCTGTGTTGTTCACCGGGCAATTTGTCTCTTGGAATGGATGTGGCAATTCCTTTTGTAATGTGTGAAATGAATAAAGAGGGGTATCCAGTGAAGGAACAGGAGATATGCTGCAACATGTAAGCCACATCTTTAGAGCTTTGTGTCCTCTGATAACCTGATGATATAAACAAACTTGAACCAAAATAGCCTGTTTCTTAGCAGATAAAACCTAGTTTCCCTGAATTTGCTTTTTGTTTCTCACTCAAACTCTGCTTAGTCAGACTGAGTCACAGTATTCATGCTAAGATAATAATCTTTCATCTACAATTAAGCAATTTTGCACACCAAAGCATTTTCTGTGAGACATGCTAGTCATACCCTTTATGTAGTCGTATTTCTTAACAGTGGTTAGCTCAAACTCTGTGCTTGAATAAGCAGAACATTTCAGTACCTAGTACTGATTTGGAGAGAACAGAATTTCAGAGCCATTCAGCCATTTCCAGCCATTCAGTCTGGAAAGAATTTTTAAACTTGGCCCCGTATAGTAGTTTCTAACCAACATATGAGTTATATATTTTTTTAAAAAAACCCAAACAACAAAACCACAAGCAAATGAACGTATTTTCACTCTTCCAGAGGAAAAGACTCGTAAAACTTGATTCTTTATGTAATTTTATTTGATCTCTTAATTCTACCGATAGGAATCATATGACAGGAGAAAGAAAGATCATATTGGGTATTGTAATTTATGTGTTGTATATGACTCCTTGCTCCTTAGACTTTTGTCTTTCCTTCATTATCCTGTGTCATCTCCTATTCTTGGTAATTATCGTAAGTCTTATTCAATTATCAAATTGCACAATAACTGTCTTGACAGCAAAAACAATGGTGAGAAGGTAATAATGGAGAATATGAGTAGATGATGTAATTTTAAGACATTAATCTGAGTCTGATGACTTCCACAGAGAAAATTCCAAAACAGAAAGGATATACAGTATTATCAATAACTTTGCATGAAAGTGCTGCAGAAGTAAGATGTGCATTGACAGAGATTCCTCTCCCCTCCATATTAATGATATCCCGAACCCTTTGTACTCTCACTTTGCAGTTGGGCATTGTGGTTTGATTGGTATCATATCCTATTCAAGCTGTAAAAAAGTCAAGGGTTAAGCTAGTGATCAATGCAAAGTGGTGAGATGATTCAAGGGCACATCTCATTCTGTGTTCAAAGATTCTTCTCCTCAGGTTTCCTTTACACATAGGGGCAGTCAGGACAGTTGATATAAATTTTTGACAACTGTGATTTTGAAGTGAGTACTGAACACTAAATTTAAGAATCCTTATTCTGATAAAAATAATCTGCACATGTAGAACGTAGTTTAACTAATAAAAAGTAAGACTTTAGAAGCCACAATAGACTAACTGTCCCAAGTTGCAGGATATACCTGGCAAATCCTGAAAAAATATTTCTCTTTTATGCATACATTAGAGGAATATTTTCCCTGAGAAATCCAGGGAAGAATAAACAAATGCATTGCAAAGGCAGAGTCACTGAGATTGAACAAGCGTGTTGTTGGAGACTTAGACTGGGAGTCATTGGTAGGATTGTAGGAGGCAGCTTTAATGGAGAAGTTAGTGGGAACAGGAAAATCAGGCAAAGTTTGGGCAAAGAAACAAGGAATCAATATGAAAACTCAAAAGCAGTCTTAGTAGCTGAGTAATCTAGAACGACAGAAAATATGGCAATGAGAAATAAGGACAAGGGTATGATACAGACTGGTGAACAAAACTGGTTCATTTTGAATAGGTAAAGGAATCTGTATCTTCACCTAAGGGTCATCTCAGAGGGTTGCTATTTTACAAAGTATAATGTTGCAGTTCCCTTTAGGGCTAATTCACACAGAAAATACCAGCTTTCCTACTGTGACATTTTTTCTGTTAAGGCTGTGTAACAGAGATGTGATTTATATCTGCATTTCTCTTTTGTCACATGTATGCATGTTAGGAAATCAAGCAAAAGGTTGGAAAAGGAAAAAGATATTAGATTATGATGTATATTATTCTCCAGTGAAATTGTTTGCCTCTTCTAGTCTTGATGCTAATGAGTCACTCAGAACTCATGAAAAAATAAGGGTTTCTATTTCATCTACTACATGAACACCAGGTGAGTTCTGCCTGACCATGTAAACTGACATATAATGGTAAATATGCAAAAAATCATGTTGTAGGAATTTTGGCTAAGCAGCCAAAAGGAATGTTTTTAACCTCTGCTTCATAACCAATTGCTAAGATCCTTTGTCTCATTAACCCTCTGTTTACACAGATCTTATGAAAAGAAATGATTTGTTAAACCCTTAGCTATTTAAAACACAAATACTTTAGAAAGATTGGTGAGCCAATTCTTAGAAGGATTAAAATAATGTGCAACAAGTAAGGATCATATATCAAATAACAGCAAACAAAATACACATTGGTAACAAAATAACATGGTAATCTGTTATATAGTCTCAATAAAACAGTGTTGACATGGAGAGAAATACCACCAGCCTATTATAATGAAATTAAAGACTACCAGAATTTGCAGACTCAAAGGAGCTAAATTAATGGTCCATAGGTAGCCTGGTATTTCTTGATGCTGCTTGCTCAACTATGCACCTGAAGAGGTTCTTTTAGCTTTTTTTTTCCTCCTGTTTGTGACATATATTTTCATAAAACCTGTCTTTCCTCATGTTTGCACAATGCAAATACTCTGGAAGACACTTAAAATGCTTCCTTGCTAACAAAAATTTCCAGCCATTGCAGATTAAGCAGACAGGCACGGTTAACAAGATTTCTATACACCATCCAAAAAGCTAGCTCAGTGGAACAAAGCTTTGTCTGGTTCACAAACACAGCTGTCCTCTTTCCCTTTTCTTGACCATGAAGTCTGAACTATGGGAACGTTTTCCCCAGAGCTTTACATTTCCAGTATCTCAACCAACCAAATACATACTACAGATACTGCCATGGGTTATCCATTTTACACCATCTGCAGAAAATGCTTCAAGAGTTGAGGTCATACAGCTTTTGTAACAGCAGTCAGACATGAAAACAAAACCACCCAGAACCATTAAGCCCCAGCCGATTCCATTTATTGTGTTTCCAGAGTTCTAAAAATTAACAAGATTCAAAGATTGAAAGTGTCAGCTGACAGACTGTTGGTAGACAGGAGTTGGCAATGAGTGATGAAAGTAAAACTAGAAAATTTCAGTTCATGGAATTGAATTCTGAATAGCAGCACACAACCTAACAGTTTCACAGTTTCTTTTTTCAGTTGTTGCAAGTTATCTTAGTTTGAAACCCTCTTATAAAGAGACTAAAGAGGCGGTGACCCTCTCTTGGTAACATGTTTTCACCTTTTCCACCCTGGGGTAAAATAATTAGTCACTAAACTTCTAATAGCAATTAGCAACATCTTGTGATGTTTATGATGGAACTATTTTTTTATAAAATCATCTCCAGGAAAGTTTTGAGACCTTACTGTATGTGCACTGTCATGGTGCTGAGTGCTAGAGAAACATAAAGAGGCAGACAGTCCTGCCCAGCCCTTATTGCCTAAAACAGGTTTTTACATTTTCTGTTTTTAAAAATTAGTTTCTTCATCAATGGATGCCTGAGAAGGGATAAAAGGGGAAAGAGGCATACAAAATATACTCAAAATACAATGGATTTTCTAGTCTCATGGCTGAAAAACCTGGGCTCTTGATTAGTTTCTAAACAAGGAAGGAGACTCCTGCTTCCAGTATACCATGTATTTCATCTGTTGTGAAGTTGTGCTGTTTCTCTCTCTACATGTGTTATAAGGGCTATTGGATGTCATAATAACACATAAACCATAGTTATATATTGATGTCCTTGTGTTCCAGAGAGGATGATGGCATGGGGAAAAGGAGGAGAAAGTCCATCCTCTGTGAAAAAGTAGTTTTGCTTTTTCTATCTTTTAAATATGCCTGTTGTTAAGGGCAATCACTGTAAGTTTCAGAGAGCAGCATTTATTGTTCAGCAAATAGATAAAATAAATCAGAAGGTTTACAGTGCACTTTGGGACTCAGACCCGGATGGGTAACTAGCTGGACAGAAAGTGCAAAACCATGTTTTGAAAGTGCCATCTAGTGGCTCCATATGAGGGTTTGGTTTTTTTAAATGTCAGAAAGTGAAGTTTATCTCCTTGAAATCTGGGATCAGACCAATGCTGGCTTCAGAGTCAGGGGAGTGAGTGGCGGGACCTTGGTAGCTATTTGCAGTCTCCATGAGAAGTGCAAATGCTGTAACCTGCTTAAGCTGGAGGATGTGATAGGGAAACGTGCAAATGTCCCAGGGAGGGGGATGTGAATCTCACTGCTGCACCTGGATGGGAAAAATGGATGCGTATGTGTGGAGATATACAAATAAAAGGCACATTAAAAAAACAGAGGTTTATTTTACTGTTGGCAGGCCACCAGTTTTTTACCAGGAAGACAACAGGCCCTAAATCTCCAAATTAAGGTGACTAGTCATAGAAACGCTTTTCTGAATGGCTCTTTTTAAATACCTTAAAATTTGACTGCAAACCTATAAGAGTTTCCAGAGGCAGAGTGAAAATCACTGATGTGCATTATTTCGTTAGAAACATAGGGACATGTTGGAGTCAGTAAGTCAGGAGTCTCTCTGAGTTATTCAGAGAGAAATCAGAGTGCAGGGATTGAATTTAAACCTTTGGATGGATTGAAGTATGTTAAGTTACATATGAAGTAGAGGTATAAGTTTAAGTTTTAGTATAAGCAAGCAAGTAAATAAGTAATTAGAATAAGATTTAAGTGCTTTTAGTGAGAAAAGGTCTTAGATACCGGTGTAGAAATTCGAGTTCTAGTGAAGGTTGAAAAACATGGTCTTAGATACCAGGGCTTCTGTGGAGGGTCCAAGAACATAATTTTAGACATAATAAAGCTAAAGTAAGAATATTGCTTGCATTTTTCAGATAGAACAAGATAGACCATATACATAATTAATATGTAGCCTGGCGTGCTAAGAAACTAGAATTCTAATAGGTTAAGAAGTAGTGGTCCAAGTTGGTGTCTTAGCTTGTTGGGAAGTTTCTATATAAACATGCATTAAGGAGAGCTGGTGCTTTTGCTTTTTGCCATTTGCTTTTGCTTTGCTTCTGCTTCGATTTGGGACTTTATATCAAAATTTAGCATGGACTTTAGTGCCTGTGACTTTTGCTTTGAGACTGATGTGTTTCTGCAATAAACAACTTTATAGCAACTATTAGCTGCTCGGCTCATTGAAGAAAACAACCCGACAAGTTGGGTGACTAAGAGCACCTGGAGGTTTAACTTCACAGGGACAAAACAACTGAGTAAAACCGGATGGAATGGATTTTTAGCAAACCATTGGCAGTTTTGTTTGGATGGAGTGCATGGCTTTGTAAGTAGAAAACTGCAGAAAGGAAACCAATCTAAATCAATCTTTGTTTTCAACCAGATTTTGCTGCTGCAAAGCTGAAGGCTTCGTAGCTATGTGTAACAATTTCAAACTGAATTAATTGGTTCCCAAGAGCCACTGAATTCTATATGGGCTCCTGGTAGCTTTATTATTGTATAGTTTGGAGTTCTTAGTTTGGTATTTGTTCCTTGTAGAAATCATCTCTCTGATTACTGATCATTTTCTGCAACTGACAAAGGCATTGTAAGCCAATATAAATCAATACATTATTTCATCTTTAACAGTTTCAGAAGACCAGAAATCATTCTCGGAAGTTATAATTTTAATTCACTTGCTGCTAATTTAAACCTCAAATTTTCTTCTTGTTTTTACTCCTGTGGCTGGAATAAATGGACTATTTATTCCTAGTTCCATTTACACACATCCATCAGAACGAGTGACACTGAAGAAAGATAAAATCTCTGCAAGAAGCAGTTAGATAAGCAGACAATTTATATTCATGTATCATTTAAAGGAAAGTATAACTGTCTTGAAAATGGTCCCAAATTATATTTCATTCAATATCAATAGTGTTGCTCTGCAGTTCTATTTTCATGTGGCACTGGTAGTTGAATATATGGTTCACAGAAACACCTTGTTTAGCTCCAATTATGCCCTTAAACTTGCCACTTTCATGTACTTCATGCAAATATTTAGTTAGACATATGTTGTGTGGGGGTTTTTTCAGACTATACATCCTTTTCTGAGTTGGGGTCAGCATAGTAATCATTGTACTATACATAAAAATAGATGTTCATATTGTTGCTATATCTGTTTTTAATAATTTAGGAGACACTCAGGCACCGTGGTGTTGAGGCCTAGACATACTTCTTAATCTTCTAAGACCCAAATAAATGATATAACATATGATAAAAATCCAAAAAGAAAAGAAAAGAACCCACAAAGAACCATCCAGACAGGAATCTCAAAGTCCCATGGAAATAAGTCTGTTAATTTAATTCAAGATTACACTTTCCTAGTCTTTAGAGTTGAAATTAGTTACATCTGGAACATTAGGAGGGAACATCAATTTCTTTGTTTTGATAGATATCTTGATATTAAACCAAATTATGTCCCCTGAAATGAGGAATATGTGAGTGATAAGGAGCCATAAGGCTAGGGAGAATGGCTGTGTTTTTTCTAATTCTACTGATGCATAAAATTATGCTAAAAAATTGATGTTTTCCTGCCTCTCCCACACAAATATTTTGGATATTCATTCTCTAATCAAAAGCATTATCAAATGAAAGAAACTCTTCCCAGAAAACATTTCAAAAAGAAAAGTTTTTTCGTAAAGCTTGAAAAAAATAATTCTTTACCTCACCACAGAACATTTGCAAAAGCAAACTGCAGATGCTTCTTCAAGTTCTAGTCATACGACCCTTAATTTAAAATGTGTTTCTTTTTAAAATGTGGCCTATAAACATGCTTGGAGGGATCTTGACAGAGTCGTTTAGGAAACAGAAACTTGAGACATGTGGTTGAAATATGGTGAAGAGAAAAATAGAATACATCGCATTAAGGACATTGAGAGTAATTTCAAATGTAATTTTCTAATGATTTTCTCTTCTAATGGGATTCTGGAGAGGCAAGGGACAAAGGCAACAAGGTACATGACCAGCAAGCTAATCAGCCTTGAAGTTTGTCATTTTTTGTTTTTACTTAGATTTTAAGTTTGTAAAACAAACCCTTCTGAGGTAAAGCAGTCAAGCAAACAACTGTCAAACTCTTTGTCTGGTGTTCTGATCTTCAAGATGATGAAGTAAATGGTGCTTTCCCTGTATAGATTCTTCTGCTTGTAGGTGATCTATTAATGAACTGATAGAGTTTGCTATATTAATGTATTTGACAAAGGAAAAAAGTAATCAGTACAAAATCTTATGCTGAGCTATTGCAGTGAGTCCCTGTTAATTTTCATTAATTGTCTGTCTCAGCAGAGGAGTACTAGAGGGGCGATTAGGGGGTACATCAGAGTATTATCTCTTGTTGCCAAAGAACTTCTGTTCAGGCATCTGCCACTGCCTCTGGAGTCTGGACCCTACTCTTTACTGTCAGCATACACTCACTGACAAATAAGAGAAGGAAACTGGGGTACTGCAAAATAGTAAAATTATTTCATCTTTAGGTTTCTGCATGGTTCATAATTTTAGACTGGTAGAGGAAGAGAAGTCTTAGATCAAGCTGATATTAAAAACTCAAATAAGGCCCAGTCACTGCTCCTTCTTTGCTACAGCTGTGCTATGTTTATGCCTTCTGTCTGGTAATAGAGGTACCCAGCCTCTACTGGATTTGGCAAGACTTCTCCTTAGCCATGATCTGGTGTGAGGACAGGTTGCTTCAGGAGGGAGACAATCGCTTGGTGGACTGTTATAATGGAGTGACTCAAAGGTCTTATCAGGAGATGTAAAGTACCCCCAGGCACTGCCTACCTGATCTGCATCCACAGGGAGAGGGACCTCTGGGAAAATTCACACCCATTCCCAACTCACTTATTCCCAAATAGAAGGTACCTGAGGAACAGACTCCAATTTCCTCCGTGCTGAGGCTCTTATTTCTTCTTGTCATAGGAAGGAGAAGCAAGGAAAACATACTCCCTTCAGGTTCCCTCTGTAGCCACATTAGCCAGCCACAGCCTTGCCTTGGGGATTCTTAACTAATGGATTTTTCCCTCATGATGCTGCAGAATGAGGGGCAATCACACAAGACTCTGCAGTACACCATACACTGGACTGTCATTGAAAAACAGCAGCATTAGTAATCCTGAACAAAAGTCTGAGCTTCTGTCTTGTTTAGTTTTTTTAGAAAAAGTTGTTTTCAGCGTTTCTGAAACCTTTCTATTTCAGAAATTGCTCACAATTATTTAAAATACAGCATGACTGCACACATCATTCTTAAACCACTTCCACAAAGCCCAGGTATTAGTTCAAGTTAGGTATGCAGCTGCTTCCTTGCTTTCAGAGCTCTGCTCTGGGTCATGGCCAAACCCCTTGCAAATAAATTGTTGGAGGTTTTCTACAAGCAGTAAAGAGAGGCTACTGTAACCACCTCTGTTACTCATCAGCTAATTTACTGGAAACCTGGAGACTTGTGTGACTGGCCAAATATTCTTTCTGGAGAGAGCACAACGTTCCCTTACAGAAAATAATTTAAAAGGCATTGCAGTTTGCAAATGATGTATCCGGATTGATAGTTGTGTGAAGAACAGTCTTTTTGTTGATTGCCTTTCTAGAAAACTACAAATTCTGCCAAAAAGTTAAAATATATGGAAATGGCACCAAATATTTAGCCATTCTGAAGCTTAGCACTCTGGATGAAATTTTGGCTAGTGAAACCAAGAGTGTCTTTCCTTCTTTCATCCTGTTGTTTTGTTTACAGGAGAATGTAGGATCAATAAAAGTTCAACAACAATTCAATAAAATTTCAGGAGGTGAAAGTAAATCTAGCAAATCGGATATAATGAGTTCTAGAGGATTTCTCTCTAAAACATTCCTCATACATTGACAGGGTAGAAAGGCACAGACCGATTGCAACAAGTATTTGCTACACTAAGAACTAAAAATGTACTTGGGTTAAAAATAAGAAAAGCACGTGTTTTACAGCAGCTATAAAGATGATACCTGGAAGTGGTGTTTCAAATTAAGTCCAGACTAGCTGCAGAGTGCTTGTGGATTTCAGACTTTGTAAGGAAGAACATTCTCCGAAAAAGCAAACAGGAAACCCCATCTTAAAAATGATAACTGAACGTATGGAAATTTTCACATGCATGATGTGAAGTGAGGAGCATGTGTTACCAAGAGGCAGTGCTGTAGCTGATTCTGAGTCACAATGGGCCTGTGTCAGACTCCAAAGCACTACACTACTCTAAAGTGGAGTAAAGAGCTCATGTCTCAAACCAGAGCTGGGTTACAAGTCCTGACGAGACACTTTATAATGGTGTTCAGATATGTGTGTTTTGACCTGAAAGGTTTATTATTTGAAAGCTATGGAGAAAGAGCAAACAGGAATGCTCCCTGATGGCCAGAAGAAGACCATTAACCAGCAAAAGCTTGAGATTTCATAAAGGAAAATTCTCAAAGCACTAACTTTGAAAACTTTTTCACCAGTTAAGAGCAAAGTTGCCTTTACTCATATGAGCTGAGACTAGCAGCATTTGTAAGTAAAAAAGATGTTTTTGGAGTGAAAAGGACTTTCAACAGGATCTCTCTAAGGAAGGAGAAGAATTTGGAAAAATCAAGCTAGGAATATCTGTAGAAGGCATAAAAGTTCCCATTGCAGAGGCATGCTATTATGTGATGTCTGCAGCTGTGGATACAGTCCTGCTGGGCTGTCTGAGTTTTAGGTTATCTGCCTAAGCTCTAAGGCCAGGACGATAAAAGCACTAAACCCCAAGCAGCAGGATCCTGTGCAGACAGTTCAGCCTCCAGGTTATCCAAATGGATAATTCAGCCACAGCACTGCCTCTGTGCTGCAGCACGAGTTCAGCATGAGGTAGCCCAAGACGTTTCCACAGGGCTGTGCCTTTGTGCTTGCTGTGTGCTTTTGTCCCTGGGTTAGTGGGTATAGCAGCTATGGCTCCTCTGAGGGAATGCACAGGCTGCCTGCTGTATACATTTGATAGAAATTTTAGAAAAAAAACAAAGCAACTGTCTAGACTGCAATTGGAGATTGTTGCCAGTATGAGACTGGCCTGCTGTTCTATTCAGTCGCTGAGATGTTATGAAAAGTTGTCCCCTCTCACTTTTTCATATTTCATAAGCTGTGCAAGTGGAGCAGTTCGATGACAAACTGTGTTGCTTTAGCCTAGAGGGTACCACCATTAGACAGAATCACAGAATCAATTAGGTTGAAAAAGACTTCTGAAATCACTAAGTCCAACCTGTGCCCCAAGACCACATTGTCAAACAGACCATTGCACTGGGTACCATATCCAGTCTTTCCTTAAACATCTCCAGGGACGGTGACTCCACCACCTCCCTGGGCAGCTCATTCCGATGTATAACCACTCTTTCTGTGAAGAAATTCTTCCTAATGCCCAACCTAAACCTCCCCTGGTGCAGCTGAAGACTGTGTCCTCTTGTCCAGTCACTGGTTACCGGAAGAAGAGGCTGACCCCCACCTGACTACTCCCTCCTTTCACATAGCTGTAGAGAGGATAAGGTCACCCTTGAGCCATCTTTTCTCCAGATTGAACAACCCCAGCTCCCTCAGCCACCATAAGACTTGTGCTCCACACCCTTCACCAGCTTTGTTTCCCAGTGACATCTTATTATCTTCTCAATTACATAGTCTATTACATCTGCTGCCTCACCTGCACGTGTCGAGATCTGTCCTAAGGACTGGGATTTGCCCCGGTGTGATGGGAGTGATGTGTGTGTGTGTCTATGTCTCTAAGTAAATACGTGTATTTTTTTGTAATCTCAGCTGCTTACTGGAGCCCCTCTGTCAGTCAGAGACGCCAGCAGCAGCCCTGCAGCCAGAGTGCCGCCGGTGCAGAGATGCCAGGGCCAGGCAGAGGCATCGTGGGCGGTGCACGGTGGTGGCGGAGCCCTGTCCCGGTGCCGGTGCCGGTGCCGGCTGCGGCACCGCGGCGTCGGCGGCTCCGGGCGCCCGGCAGAGAGCGCTGATGCCGCTGACGCGGCGGCGGCCGGCACCTGCTCCACACACGCGTGCTTGCACACACTTCACACACCTTCCTCCTGCTAAGCTGCTGGGCTTTGCTCTATCTAACGGGGTACAGCGGTGGCGAGAATTCCTCTCCCTTCTCCCAGGTCTGGGTGGGAGGGCGAGAGCAGACGGAGACCTGGTGCGGGGTCTTTTCGGCTGCCCCCCATCCTCCCGCAGGGAAAGGCTTCACAATTCCTCCCACCTGGCAGCTGTCTCCAAAGAAATAAAACGAATACGTCCGTTCTAAATTTTTAAAAGAAATTTCCTACCAAGAATCTGATTAGTAAGCAATTACGGCGTTTGCTGCCATCCCATCCCTTCTGGACCCCGTTGTTTTTGTTTGGGATTTTTTTGTGATGGAAGCGTTTGGCGGGGTAGAGGTGGCAAAAAGGTTTTGTGGTGGTCCACACCTCACTGGGTTTCGTGTGGCACTCCCTCTACTCCCCCTAAAGTTTTCCAGACCGCTGCTTATAATGCATAAGCATAAAATATGCCCTTCGTGCCGTTTGGGGTTGCTGTAGGCTGTCTCAAGTGTGCTTTATAGAGGCTGATTTTAATTTTGCCACCCAGGAGAGTAATAGTCCCAAGGAAACGAAGAGTCTTTCTGCTATTGTTATATATCTGAAGGAAAAATCCTGGCACATAATTGGCTAAAAAATAGTAGTGTGATGAGTCAATAAATTTCTATTGTGTAGCTTTCTCTTAGTGAACAATGCTATGTTCTGGGGTAGTGTTAAACAATTAGTTCACATATCATGCAAATAAGCACATCCTAGATGGATACATCTGGGGATAGTAGAAATTATTCATCTCTGGCCAATCAGACAGCAGTTTTTATTTATTTCAGTGTTTAACAGAATACCTCTCTGAGCTCTGGGAGACCTTGTGAGCAATTGAAAATACAATAACTTTACAAGGAGAGCCAGCAGTTTTTCCTCGCTCTCCATCCAGAATAATAATATATGACAAAATACCCTATTCCCACAACGATTACCCTTTCTATGCCCAAGTGTTCAAATAGCTGGACAGGATTGACAGACCTTTTCACTGTCCTGCCATTGTGCCTCCCTACCCTTTCTCTAGTGGAAGAATTTTTGGCGTTAACGTTTCTACCAGCACAAGGCAGAAAGAGATGAGTCTGTCCAGGAGTCCATCAGAAATGAGCAATAAGGACAGAACCTTAGTTTGTGTAAATGCAGCTGGCTGTGTTGAGGAAAGTAGGACAAAACAGAGTGCAAATCAGCTATATTGTTTCTTTTGAATTTCAGCCATCATCTCCCTCTGTAGTTCTATTTAAAGGCAGAATATTTTATCTTTGATTATATGCGGTGAAAACATTTACAAGGGACGTACCTTCATCTTTGGTACTCACCATTATGCTTGAGTTGTTTGGAGTAGTTCTGTGTAAATTCCTGCAGTTAGTTTTATTGTTTTGTGTTACAATAGTGCCTAGAAATCTGAACTGTGTTTGCTAGACGCTGTTCAAATATGTACTACGGGACAATCCCTTCCCAGAAGGTTTGCAGGCTAGCTCTTTACTGAGAATAGAATTTAATTTCTGGATTTCATTTCTTGGTACATTTGAGTTCTTGAATCTCAAGAAAACTTAATTTTTCTCTGTTCACATTTAATCCCACTTATTGCCTCATTAGAAGTTAATGTTTTTTGAAGGGGGGACTACCAAGAGAGTTTTCAAGCAATGTGAAGCATGCAGAATTTTGAACTAAGTCTCTACAGATGGTTCATGCCTACAGACCCCACTAGATCTCTCTAAGGCATTAAGGAAAAGTTTAGTATTTTTCATTTTGGGCAGGGAGATTAGTGGTCCCCAGCTGTGCCTGAGACCATCCATTCTTCACAGCTGGCCCCTCTTATTAATCCCCAGGAAATAGCCTATGTTCTAATTTGGTGATTTTTAAATACCAACTGAGCAAAATTCATTTAAACACAATAGTGGAAAAATTGAAATCATACTTTGTGGTGGATCACGTTTGTGAAGAAGTTACTTTTGTGGGGGTAAAGAAGTAATATCCCAGGTTCACTTTTGGTATTTATTTTGAAGTATTATGGCAAATGTAATGAGAGAACATGAGCATCCCAGGCACACTTCTTCATGAGCCCAAATGCATTTTTAATCTTCTATTGTTTTTTGACTTTACGTGGGAAGAGAGATGTCAACACAGAAAAGCACCGAGCATTATGAAAATTGAATTAACAGTCCAGAGGATTGTTAATATTAATAATGCCAAAACCCAGGAAACTAATGCTTTGTTTTTACTCATGTTCAAAACTTTGAAGTGGATTGCTCTATGAGTGTTTCCTGAAAAGGTGAAGTTTCTTAGGACTGTCAACTCTGACAATGAATGATCAGCAGATAATTACAATGGAGAGCTCATTAGGGTCCTTTGTTCTTTCTAGCCAGGTTGGTCTGGCTAAAAACCAGTTCCAGCTTCTCTGTTGCTCCAGTGTGTAGTCTCCAGCTGCAGGGACTGTGCCTGGCTGTCAGTATTGCGATGGGGGTCCTCTTTGCGTGTCTGAGGCCTTGAAGCAGACACTAATTTTCTCCTAGTTCATTCCCAGCTGGTGCTTGACGCTTTCCAAAATTCTAATTACTTGAGCATTCTAATTTATCATCCTGCTGGTCAAGAACAAATCACAGCTAAAGCAGAAAGTGCATGCTTTGCAAAAGAACTTGCTAAAAACACAGGCTTTTCCTATAAGCCATGTAAAAGAGTTAAAGAGTGAGTTGCAGGAGTATATAGTCTCCCAACCTTCACCTTACAACTCCTAAAGTTTCTGAGGGCTTTCATCACTATGCCTGAGGAAAATATGCTGAACTGTTCTTGTTCCTGCATCCCCACATCGTTGATTTCTGTCCAGCCCCAGCCCAACTCTCATCCTTAGGTTGCATCTGCACTTAAAGGTGTTTATTTATGAATAATATATTTTCTTATTTTCTGTTGCGGAGTTTTAAATGAACCAGTTCTTCCTTAGGGATAGCTGGGCAGAGAGTCGGGTTCTAAGAGTCCTGAATCCTTGCCTTCCACCGTGGCAAAGCCATTCATCTGGCATTTGCCAATGATGGTTTGGTTTTACTTTAACAGTGTTAGCTGCCAAGGGGAGGCTTTAACACACAGTGAATGGTATTTCTCTAGGAACAAAAAAAAATTAAAGAAACACTGTGAGACTAATTTATCTTCTTTTTCTCCTTTTTTGTTTGTTTGTTTGTTTTCCTAAGGCAATTGAAATTTGGATTTTCCAGTATAAAAAACCAAAACAACAAAACAACCCTCTGATCTCCCCATCACTGAAGATGCTAAAATGATTGTGCACTAGGAAATAAAAGTGCTCAAATGAGGGGCTTTCTAACACTTCTACTGTCTCTTGCAAAGACAGCAAATCAGGGAGAGTATTATTAATTGCTAATTAGAGCTAAGTGCCGTGACATTGTTTAGGTAGGAGACATTTGTATTTATTGTTTGTCCTTGAAGTATTAAGAATGCTTACCAAAGTCCCTGCAGTGTTAGTTCAAAGGTGGTTATTTACATTTGCAGGTTAAAATCTTAGTAATGACACCTTGCATGGCACTTACAACTAATTGCCCTTATTATTATATTAACTTCTTCTCTTTTTTTTTGCATGTATGCTCTTGTCCTCTGGTTTACCTTAGAAAGTAGCCTCAGAGCTGATTATATAGCTGCTGTAAATAGACAGAGAGTAAATTGAAGGCATACTGTGCCCCCAAATTAACTAAGTTAGCATTTAAATTTCATTTTTGTAATTTAAAATACTATGAAAGTAATGTGTAAGTACATATTCGTAAGATCTACACTTTAGAGGATCAAACAGTGATTATTAGCCTTTGAAATATCATGAATAAAAATGGAGGAATTAATTTTTATACAGTGAATTTTCAACAGACTTTAAATATACAAATTAAGTGAGTGGAACTCTGTGTTTCTGGACAGTAAAAGTCTAAATCCAATCTTCACATCAGTTTTGAGAGAAAACAGATCTGCGTCAGGAAAGTAGCAGATCAAACACCCAACCTAGCATTAGTTCTAAGTTTGGAGATGACCAGGCTTTTGCAAACCAGCAGTCATCAGTAAAGGTCATTTTGCTAAATTTAGAGAATCAAATGAAAAAGCAAATGAAAACTTGAATCTGTCTTTACTTTGGTTTATACTGAAAAATAACATAGTCAACTGTATAATAGCTTATTACCTGGTAACTGCAGATAGAAATACCCTTCTGGTTGTAGCCTGCTGGGATCTTAGCTTTTCTAGGATTTATTTGAATTAAAATCATATATGTGGCAGTATAGCAACTAACAAGGGACACATTTGTGATGTAAGTCATGGAATCATTAATTCATAGCATATATTGAGTGGGAAGGGACCCATCAGGATCACTGAGTCCAACTCCTGGCCCCATGCAGGACATCCCAAGAGTCACACCATGTGCCTGAGAGCATTGTCTAAATGCTTCTTGATCTCTGTCAGGCTTGGTGCTGTGACCACTTCCCTGGGGAGCCTGTTCCAGTGCCCAAACACCCTCTGTGGCCCAACCACCATTTAGTCCAGAAGGATCCTGTGAGATACAGTGTCAAAGGCCTTGCTGAAGTCCAGAAAGATTACATCAACTAGCTTTCCCATATTGGCTGGATGTGTCATTCACCATGTTATCCTTCTTCTCAAAGACTCAAGAATGTAAGTGAATCAGCCTTTGGGTTTGTCGTTACACGAGTGTCAGAGGAAACAGTGTGGAGCTTCAGGAAGAACAACTCCCCTCACAGCCCTGGAATGGTTTTGTTCCTTTGCTCCATGAAAATTATGATGGGCCAAATATCTGTAGGCAGTATCTTAATTTGCCTCCATACAGTAATAGACTCTGAATTTAGCTGTTGTCCTTTTCCCTCGTCTCATGGTTCCTGTAGTGACATTCACAATATCTTTTGTTGTTTCCTGAAAAGCTAGCTAACCCCAAAACCTTGAAAAACACAGATATTCCTGTAATTCAGAATGACTTCGTATTAATTGCAAAAATATATGTATTCCTGATGTCACCTTAAAAAGATAAGTTACAAGATTGTTTGTTTTCATTTTGTTTTGTGGGAGGTTTTTTCTTAAGTTTTGGATACTGATGGCACCCTACAACACTCCAATGTCAACAAATGCAAAATTGCTCTGCTTCTGCTTTTAACTAGTCCGTCATTGTGACCTTTTGGCTCAGGCAGAGCTTCTGTCTGCGAGCCTTTGGGACAGTTTCTGTCATCCTTGGAGCGAGGTAGAGAAAGCCTTTAACTCTTTACGGTATCCGGATGAGCATGGCCTGAGATACCCTGCAGATACACATGTAATGCAAAGGAGTATTGACCACCTAACCAGGAAAAACCAAAAGCCTTTCTAACACACCTCAACTTGAGCCATTCTGAAATAAAAACACTGTGAAGGTCAAGTAGTTTTTGAAAACTTCTTCATGAACTTAACTATTCAGTTTTTTCCTCAGTTTCCAGGCTGTTGCTTATTCTGTCTTATAAAACTTTTGACACAATCCCAACACATCACTTCTTATCCAGAAGGAAAAAAGATAAAAGAATTGGAAAGCATTGGTGTGGAAGTCCTAAAAATTAATGTAATTTAGTGTAACAAACTTAAAAAAGAAAAAAAGGTGGAAAAAGGAGGAACTTGTGTGTCATTTTCAGCTTTATTTTCTTGGGGCACATGTATGAATTATATACAGCATAGAAGTGACCTAAAATGAGAAAATTGTAACATTGAACTTTGCAGCCATTTACAGTGATTCCATCTGTTAAACTGTGCTAGTAAATTCCTGCTTTCCTTATGTGTTTTGGAGAATTTGTGTTGTCATACAATCTGGTACTGAAATATATTGTGTGTTCTGATTTCCATCATTGTAGTTTAATCAGGAGCTGAGTCTTCTTGCAGAACCTAAAAGTAATGATTCCTTGGTCACCCCAAACTGAATTTAGTCTTCTGTCTGGCCTGGTTGCACAGACAGAGGCTACATATCCCCAGCGATGAGGAAATATTGCTTTGGATTAGGAGGGGATATAATTTTGGTTTACCCTGTCAAAAGTCACTGGAAATGTATCTGGTTTTCATTCCGTGTGTCCATCCTTAAAATGCGGGGAACATGGCTGCAGTCTCTCTTTATATTTTGTGGTACATGGACAGCCTTGAGAAGTGCATACCATCCTCCCTTGTGGTCCAGAATGCTCAGATTACACCATTTGCCTCACCTCCCTTTGGGTGCCCCTTCATCTTGGCACGAGTCATTGCAAGGCTTGCTTTGGCTCCGTGCTTGCTCTCTTTTCAACATCTTTGTGGAATGTAGTATCTCTTCAGGGCATAATCAGTCAGGGTACAAGGAAAGAACATGGGACAGGTTAACAGAAAAATCATTGCAATGCTGATAACTTGCTGATAGGCAAGAATCTCCACCATCAGCAGTGCAAGCAATTGATTTCATTTAATTTGCTTTTTGGGAAGCAATGTCTTAATCACAGTGAGTACATGCTATACCTCTCTGGTCTTGTCACTGCTCTGGTCATTGAAGCACTGAGACTTTTGGCAACTTCTGGGCCTTTCAGGGAGCTGTGGTTTTTGTATGGATACTCCACAGTGACAATCATGTCTTCCCACTGCTTCCTTAGCAGGAATTTCTAGCAGAGCAGACTGTAATTCAGGTATTCCATATGGTGGACACAGACCTTTTGGGTCTTAGAGAACCTGTCCTGTGGGTTTATTCAGGGCACAAACTGGGAGTTAAAAGTTTGGCCAGTACATCCCTGCTTCCACAGACATCCTGGAAAGTTAGAGTTTCATAGTTCTTCTAACCCTATCACTGCTGTTGTTCTGAAGCAAAGAGAAAATGCCTTTTTTCATGCCACTCTTGAATGGGAATTTGCTCTTTAAAATCTGTTTCTGGAGTCCTGCACATACAAACATCCATGAGCCTGACTTTGTGTCCTCAGACATTGCCCACAGTTTTTTGGAAAGGTGTAAGAGAAACAGCCCTATAATATGAATAAACTAAACTATGAATTCTTTTGTGTTAAATGTAGATCTAAACTCTCAAAAAACAGAGGTAAGGAGTACACTACAGAGAACTGCCTTTGCCTTTCATTTACAAAATATGTTGTCTTGGATGACCTCTAAGTTTGTTGGCCAAAACACTTTAGACCTCCTTTGGTACATTATATTGTTCTTCCCAATTCAGACAACTGGGTTTAATTTTCAACACATAATTATTCCACACTTCTTTGTGCATTCCCTCTTCATCTCCCCAAAGTAAATGCATTTTGACAGTTACCACCAAGAAATAAAAAATGTTATATTCCATGGTTCATTGGATGCAGTACTGGAAAGTGAATCATTCCCTTCCTGCATGTTACTATATACTGTATTTCATTACATGGATAGAATATATATATATGTGTGTATCTAAAACCGTGTGCTTTGCCTGATCCTATATGTCCCTAGGAATCTTCTAAGTTTAAAGGCCCTGGCTAGCACATACCTTTGAACGTTACTAGATCTGGTCCACAGTGAGTGGTTTTATAGCCCAAGAGCTTCCTTCAGACACAGTCATTTAAAAAACCTGTTTATCCAGGTTTTTATTTAAACACTATTTTGGCATTTTCACTGTAACAGATTTGATACTCCTGAACAGCAATTCTTGGAGACTCAGTCAGAATATGCACTATTTCTTCTTTTTTCCCCCATTTCCTTCCTTTTTCTAGTTTTCTACACCCCTTATGCTCTTTACCTCATTCCTGCTGTAAACATGAAATAAAAACTTAATTATATATCACCATCTCTTTGACATTCAGGGGTGAAAAAAAAATCGTGGTTATCTTTTAATCTGTTCTCAATTTGGAATGCAAGTAGATGTTTAGGTTTATACAGCTGTTGCTGACTCTCAGCATCATGCTAATGAAGTGCTCCTTTTTAATGTCTTCCAAAGTTCCATGGGAGATTTGCATATGCATTTATTAATCTGACACAGCACTGGAATGAATTCATATTCTGAAATATTTTTCTCTTCTCTTGAGGATATTTCTGAACTCTGTTCTGGTCATCTCAAGGATAAATAATCAGCACAACTTGTTTATATGTGGTTTTCCACTTTCAATATAGGGGCCTTTTCCTATCCTCAGGGGAATGCATCCTCATCTTTCACAACATACCCAAGAAGAGTTCAGAAGAGAGCCCAAAGGTGTGAATTTATTCTTAACCTATTGGCAGGAAAACCAGTTCACTAGCAGTCAACACATTGTGTTTCCAGGAGAATTCCTGTCCTGTAGAAGAACATCCCTCCTTGTTCATTAAGGAGCAATGTGGCTTTGCATTTATCATGGTGCAGAAAAGCAAAATCTCTCTTATCTTCTCAATGTTATTCCTAGAATGACAATGCTTCAATTCAATATACACATTAAAATTTTTTTTAAATTATTTTAAAAGACTGAATCTGTTGTTTCTGTGTTTGTAACCTGGTTTTAGATGGCCTGTGAGACTGTAGCCCCTGTGGGCTGCTTTCTTTCCTCTTTCCTTTATGCATCCATATCCGGAAAGGATTTTTTCTTCCCTGGGGGAAGATGATATACTCACTCTCTTCTCCCACAGGAGAAGTAGCTAAGCAGTAGGGATCCCAACAAGGAGGAAGAGCACCATTTATCTGTGAATGAAGTTTGAATGGATTCACCATTCTCTGGAAAGATGTTTTTTCCATCCATCAGCTCTCCTGTCTTGTTGAGGTCATGGATTCTGACTTGTCTGCTTGCAAAGGAATGGGTCAGATTTTGTCTTGGTATGCCTTATCCTATCCCTGTAAAGGGGATATTCTCTTTGCTGCCAGGGCAGAGCCTCCTACAAAGCTTGTGTTAGCTCCATGGACAGAGCTGTTTGCTTGGGGTGAAGGCAGCACTGTTAATTTAAAAGTTTAGGAGTGGTGATTCATGACTTCTGTAACAAATGCTGAGGCATGTGCTTGTCCAGCCAAAAAGGCCCTCAGGTGGTGGAGAACATCTGGCAAACCCACATTAGAGAAGAGGCTTGTCCCCCTCATTGCTGCCTTGGCCTTCTGAAATGAAGATTGGAAAGAAGAACAATTAGGCTATGAGAATGAGGAATTAAGGCTGCCTGAGCAGCTTTCTCCTCTGCCCTCTTGTATATCCATTATTATTATCCAGTGCTTAGAGCTTGCTTCATTACTTCTTACTAGTTCTCCAACTATCTATTTAATAGATGTAAAAAAAAAAAAACCTCTAACACAAATATTTAATACATTACAGTCTTAAGGAAATGGACGTTATTGAGCATGTCGTGCTGCTAGTGAGAAATGGAGTAATGTAGCAAGCTGCTCAAAATATTCTTTGACTTTTCCCTGCAGTCTTGAGATATAACATACCTTTATAAGGACCTTTGTATTTCCATGGTGGTGTAAATGGATGTTAGTGTAAGAGTGGAGCACTTCTCCTTCTCCTGCTTGCACTTTATACAGCTGACAGAGTGAGCCATATTCAAATTGTTGGTTCCCATTTTATACTTCTACTTTATGAGTCAGATTTCCGGAGAGTTTGAATTAGTGTAATCTCAATGATGTGTCAAAGAAACGACTCCAATCTACTGGCCCTATATCTCTAAAATGACTTATTTATACAGCCCAAAGTCCCGTGGAATTTTATAATTCAAAAAATTTCCAAATTAAACTAAAGCACTTGAAAGCAAGATACATGATTAGGATACACCTAAGAACTTGTTTCTAGCTGTTACCATTTCCTACTATGTTTAAAGAGCGCTATCAAACATTGTAATTCATTATGAAATGCTGTAGTCTGACCTAAAATCAGTTTCACAAGTGAGGAAGCTGCTTCTGCAGAGAAGCAAACACTTGGAGAATTAGCCCTGGAGCCTGAGCAGGGCTCAGTTGGAGAAGATGGACAGTGATCACGCTGACTGCCAAGGATCTGAAACCATGGAAGTATCAACTTGGCATCACCCAGAGCTAAGGCTGGTCCTGTTGAGGCACAGCTACATCTCTGGGTAATGTCTTTGCAGATGTTTAAGACTGGGACAATTTGACTTGCTATGAATTAAACTGTAGGCTTTATTATAGACAATAGACATCACTGCACTTTTTTTATTAATTTGTTTTGAAAAGAATGCCTTCCTAGCTCTGTGCTGAAGACAGTGAATGGGTTGCAAAAAAAGTGATGATTGTCTAAGATTTATATGCAATGTTTTCTAATCCAAATCTGTTCCTTTAAATGTTCATACTTTATTTTTTTCCTCCCTCAAATTCTGAATTAGGCAATCAGGGCACATACATTTCCAAATGAAAGTGAACAGCGTCCTTTCAGCCTCCTCCAAAACAATTCTTGGACAAACTCTGAGGGGAAAAAATGTTATCAATGCTTAAAGCTGCATTGACCCCAAAATGAAGTTTTCCCAGATTTACTGCTGCAGTCTCACTTTTCTGAAGCGTTTTGTAGGAGGTAATTTCTGTGCTGGTTATGATTTGAAAGGCCTGGCCTGCAACCCAACCTCAATCAAATTGGAACAACATGTCACCAAAGGTCCTGGTCCCATGGTATGTGCTTGGAAATACAACTCCCCAGTGCGGAGAGGTTTCTGGCAAGTCAGTGAAACTAAACTCAATTTCCATGGCTAGAAATTGCTGCAGGAGCATTTCATTGTGCTGCAGTTGCTGTGCTCTGTATGTTTGTGTGAGGGTGTGGGGGAGGTTGCAGGATTGCTTGTGGGTGTGTGTGTCACCAAGATAAGGCAACTCTGAAAGCTGGATTTGTGGAGAGAAATGACAAATTTCTGTTAAATTATTGACACAGAAGGAAAAATACTTTTGTCCTTTGAAGCTAACTAAAACCAAATGGGATTGTTTCCTCAAGGGAAAAGTAGGAGTTTAGTTATGATGCATCCCCTCCCAGAAATCTTTCAAATTATACATACTGTACCCTCTGTTTATATAAATATGAAGTACACGATTGTGTGTAAAGGGTCATTTGTAGTTCAAATGGAAATGCAATGCTGCTAGGCAGAGGCTATGGAAAGATCGAGGGGATTCTTGGGTCTGCCATTTAACCCTTTTCAAATATTCAGTGGCTTTGAGTAGATCTGCAAGAAAGATTTGGCCTGGCATTACAAGGAGACATCCTAGTGTTGCTGGTAAATCCAGATTTCTATGCAACTTTAAATGGAGAGAGGCTGATTGTCTTTCATTTATGTGGGGTGCTCAGATGGTACATTGTTGTGGATGGTGACAACCAACAGTTCATGCTCTGCATTAAATTTGCTTATGTGTTCTCATCCAGCTGTGAAGTTCAAATTTTGTAAGGGATGTTTTCCCACACGCAGGATAACAAATTTGTCATATTGACCTAAGGGTTGTTCTTTTCCAATTTGCCAGTGATTTCTTTTTCATTTCAGCTAACTTAATAATAGTTGGTTTAATTGTCGTTAAGCCATAAATAATTTGTCTTCTGAAACACTTGGGTTTTTTCTCTCTCATAAAATCGTGTTTCTGTATGTCAGCAGAAAGGATATTTCTGACTGGGTGTCCTTCTATCTCTTAAGCTGAGAGTTTATCAAATTTAATTTTATCATAGGTCATTCAGTTACATTTTTGCTCCATTTATTTACATCCTTGGACTTTACTTTCTACTGCCTTATGTCTTCTTGAAATTCTCTGAGGAAACTTAGACAAAATTGATAGAGTTCCCTAACTTAGTAGCTCTGGGTAGTCCAAATATGATGCTTATAAAGTAGGCATGTCATGACTTTTTTCCTTGTAGAAAAAGGTTTTGTTCCTCATCTGTATCATGCCATCTGTATCATGTCTTGCGTCATGTCTCTGTCCACCCTCCCCTCCCCAATTTCATTCATTTTTCCAAAAGCTTTATCAGCTTTGGGTAGTCTGTGCGCTATTTCAGCTCTAAGAAGGCTTCCTCTGCACAAAACTTCCCACTTAGATGAACTTTTCCACTGCAAATGTGAAGTAATTACCATTGTTTATGTGTGGCGTCACCTAAAGATTTTAAAGATGCGTATGGTCTGTCTTCCTGAGGTTGAGAGTTAGACTGAAGCCCAGAAAACTGTTTGACATTGATCTTGCTAATTGGCATCTTGCTAAGTGATCTTAGCATGGGCAAGGAAGACAAAGCAAGAGCTCCTGAACCAATTCTTCACATGGCATCTTTGGGGTTCTTTGCAGTGTTGGTGGCAAGCAAGAGTGCAGGGTTTGTCTGGTATGTGAAAAAACATTTTTTGCTCTTCTGCTCTTATGGGTGGAGTGCCTTCCACAGTGTCTCCCGCAAAGATGTCAGGAGAGCTGTCTGTACCTCCTCACAGTGGAATAAAGGCTGACTGAAGAGCCAAATGCTCCCAAAAACAGTGGCCTGTGCTTTCAGAGTCAGCATTGGAAAGACTCCTGTTTTACCAAAGCGGTTTGGGACAAACCAGCCTATTACTGACAGGGGATGTTGGGCAAATGACTTTTTACACTGCTTCTGACCTCTTCACTGGTGCATGTCCCATTATCTGTTCTTTAGAAATCATTTTAGACAGTATCAAGGGACATGCCTACATTTCCATCACCTGTGAGTTCGCCAGAGGCCCATTCATAATGGACTGTTAATAAAAAGCAATGCAGGTGGATACAGTTTCAGAAAGCAAACTCTTGAACTAGATACACAGGTATCAGTATTGGATTCACAGGTATCAGTATCTATTGACCCAACACTGTATCTCTTCTGGTCTCACCTCAGGTAATGTTAGAGCCAGCCAGGTCAGTAGGCTTTTCCAGTTGAAATGGAAACAGGGCAGTTGTATCATCTGAAATTTGTAGCAGCTGCTCTCATTTGGAGATCACTCTTGGTTTTTGACAGACAAAGCTATGTAACTAATACAGAGGGTTTGCTTCCTCAAAGTTAGGTTTCCAGATGCTTTATTCATGTTATCCTAAGAGTCCTAGCCTCAACATACTTCCACAGAGCAAAATACCTGGGCTGTTTAAAGGTGTGCATGGATCATTGCAAACAGTGTCACACTTCTGGTTCTTCCCTCTTAAAAAAAGTATAATGATTCATTTCTCAAACATTTAGCTCTATTAGCGAACAGACTGTTTGAAATGTGGATGGCAGAAGCATGGGCTGTTTGTGGGACTTGATCATATAGGTTATTTCTCTATTAAATAATCAGTGATTCTTGATGCTTGGCACTGTCTATGTCTAATTATTGCAGAGATACTACAATGTGCAATTGGAGTACAACAGGAGAAATCAAACCAAGCTGTTAAGTGAGATGATTTTTATCAGTTATTTTTGTCTTTTGTTATGGTAGCAACAGGATTATAGGGTTGGGATATTTAGCCAAAACCTTAATGCAGAATAACACCTGAATTATGTGAATAATCAGGAGTCTGTTCCACCCAGCAGTTTTATATCGTCACCCTATTCTAGCCTTCCTATTTTATATAACGGCATTGAGCTCCTTCTGCAACTCAATAGCCCCCTCTAACACTCCCAGCTGAAGCCCATTGTGTCCACAGATCCTTGCACTCTGTGCTCAGCTGGGCTAGCCATGGTGGTGCTCAGCTTAAGTCTCCTGAAATCCATTGCTCCCTCTCCCTGCAAACCCTTGTAGCCTGCCTGATTCCTTCCAGCTCCAGACAGGCAAAAATGGCAAGATTAATTTCATCAATGAGAAGATATTAGGGAGAACTAAAGTGGGTTGGAAACAGTGAGAAAAATCCTGCCTTTTAGAAGTAAAATCTGAGCATTTTACAAGCATTTTCACATTTGCGCAGTAGCTCCCTGAACCTTAACTCTCTCATCTCCTTCATTATTTAACTCTACTTTAATGGAACAGTTTCTTAATGAGCCACAGTAGAAGCAGTAATTACTTTTGGCTGGGTATTTATCAATGGTAATTTAAATGTTGTTCTGTCCTTTGTCAGATTTGTGCATTAATTCAAAGCTCAGTTTGGTTCTGAAGAGTGCACCAATAGAAAAGGCAGCAAGAAGATCTTTATGTTCATGGACTTTCTCGCTCAGTTTACAAGTGAAAAAAATTTTCTAACTGCTAGTTCATTATACCTTAAACTAGGCTGGGAACAGTCAAAGAGGGTTCTCCCTGCTATGTACATGACAACCAGTTACAGTCCCTATTTTCCCATTGAGTTATCTTTTCTCCCATACAGGTCTGATTAAGTGGGAGTTGCTGTTACTGAGTTTTATTGAACTGTTAGGTGTTTGGAATGTGTCACAGTGCAGCAGTCTCCAATAAGCTAAGCAAACTGTACTAAGAAAAATAGAAAGTGGTCAAACCAAACTCAGGATCAGCATGCATATTAGTTGCAAACAGAATTACTACAAAGGTCAAGTTTAAAATTCTCCAGGTCAGGCATAGGTCTGAGGTCTTTGTGTCCTCCATTTCTTTCTATTTATCCACTGAAATGTATTTCTGTAAAATTAGATTCTTCTTATGAATTATACTAAAATAGTATATGACTTCATATATATGTATAGGCATATATATGTATGGGGTTTCAAAACATTTCAATGGCATTCTTCCTCATGAAAAGTCTCCTAAGCATGGGGCTGTTGAAAGAGGCAAGCATGCAGTGCTGGTGGACTGGAAATATCTTTTCTTGCTGGCTGATATGTTTTGGAGAAAAGAACCCTT
Organism: Sturnus vulgaris; assembly: GCF_052056855.1. Taxonomy (NCBI): domain Eukaryota; kingdom Metazoa; phylum Chordata; class Aves; order Passeriformes; family Sturnidae; genus Sturnus; species Sturnus vulgaris. The sequence goes on along the minus strand of NC_142243.1, from coordinate 71,716,958 downwards.
TAGAGTCCTCTGCGTCATTCCAGTGCACTTTTAAGAAAGTTTGTATAGAAAAGGCACGTGCTAAGTATTTGGAAATGCTCTTAGGTTCACAGTCACTCCTATGTACAAATGCACATACACAGATTTCACATAGGCAAAACCTCTATCTTGCTGTAAATGCCATTCTCAAACTTACCAGTTTCTGATTTGTGTGTAATCTAGGTTTTCAAAACTTGGGTTGCAAACCCATTTGAGAATAAGATCTAAACCCTCATGATTTGTCACCCATACTTTTTTTTTAAAGTCATCTTTTTAAATTGTCATTTTCTTAAAGTAAGCTTGAAAATTAAGAAACCTCACTATGACTTCTGTTAGCACAGTGAAAAGTGCAAGGAGGCTGAATTTGAGTGCACCTTGAACATGTGCTGGCAATGTTAGCAAGGGATTGTGTGAATATGTAGTAATAAAAAATGACTGTAAGTTCTGATCAGTCAGAGCCACCAATAAGGAAAAAAAGAAATAATTTTCAAGTGCTATTATACTGCGTTTGGGAAGGGATGTGAGAAAGGTCTATCATTAGGTCCACTATGCTGTGGCCAAGATGCTGCTGAAAAGGACAAATACACTAAAAGTGGCACAAATGAAAATTGGTTATTAAGAGAGGTGAATACTCTAATTACTCAATTACTTTGAATATAATGCTGAAAGTATCTTTTAAGTTTGTGGTTTGAACAAATCAATTTTGAGACAAGAAGTGATTTCAGTAGCTCACTTTACTGAACTCTTAATTTTTTTCTTGAATTCCAGTGCATCTCTGGTGATATCCACACTCAGTTTTCCCTCCTGATCCAGTCCCGCCAGCTCTTGGACTCCTTGTATCTCATTATTCTTCCCCAATTCTTCCAATTTTCTCTACTCTGGAAAAGATTCAAAAGGAAATAGTTTTCTTACAGTGTTACCATGACTTAGGATGTCTCACTGATGCAGTTACTGTTAATTTAAATTGATCAACTGTTAATTCAAATTCCTCTAAAGGCATGCCTAGCAATTGTAGCCACAGCTAACAAATGTCCTGCAACTAAAATTCTGTCAATTTTTTTTTTCAGTTGGGCACAGACAATGAAAATAGAAATAAAAATTGTTACATGTGTTTAATTAAAGGTGAGGTACAAAGGATTATAATATCTTATTCACAACTGAAACTAAAGGTCATTTGCCATTTTAATAATTCAGCAAAGCAAACCCCTAGTCTCAGTGTTTTCCTTACCACATCCTTGAAGGACAGAGATACATGGGAAATCCTGTGGAAGCAGAGTGCATGAAAGCATATTATTGATGTATTCTCTTTCATTGCCTTTGTGGGAAATATGGTATGGAAGGGTTAGAGTTTTAAGATTATGGAGTCTCAGGAAGGAATTACAGAAGTAAAGGCAAGTTTGAGGAACAGGGTGCTGGGAACAGGCGGGGCTCAGGGAGGGGGGCAGAAAGTCTCAGTTTCTCAGACTTGTGCAGCAATGCTCAGTTCTGTTATTTTGAGCAGTAAAACCCATGTCATTTTTGGAAGGAATTGGGATGAGAAATAATTAGCTGTACAACAACTGCTGGAAATTATTTGGGATCTGGGAATTGATGGATCTCTGTCTCTTAATTTCCTGTCTCTCTTTGGAGAGTGGCATTTTCATGGCTCATTGTATATGTTTGACTTTCCCACTGGGTCGCACATCCAGAGCTCACATTGTCTCCCATGGAACCACGCTCACCAGCAAATGGACAGCACTACCTACTAGTTGTCAGAGGAGTTCAGAGCTTCTTTCCAAACCTGTATTTATTTGTACCTCAATGATCATTTACCAGGAAATTTCATAGAGTCTACACCATGCTGAGATGCCTTAAGAAAAGTAAAAAAAAAATTGCCTGAGAGCAAGGGGAGAACAGTAGTCTGCCTCCTATGGAAATTGTTCCTTTGACATTTGGAAAGTCCTTTGGTGGGTGGGGAAGTTTTCATTAGTTGTTATTATTATTTGCTTAGTGTATCTTAGCTGAATTTTCCTAAATTCACATATGATTTGAACAAAAAAATCCACATTTTCTGAAAGTGGATTGCTCTAACTGTACTTCATAGCACAGAGGGTTGCACACTCTGCCTTAAACAGCCAAAGATTTAAATGATGACAGTGTAATACAATAACCATAACGGCCTCTGTGTAAAGGAAGTAGTTGATCAAGGAGGTATTTAATAATTCAATTGTTGGCAGTCTAGTTTGTTCTAATACTTTCTTGGATCTGAGTTATGGTCAGATATTGAAGATGATGACGACTGTAGGGTCCCTGGGAATACAAAGCACTTTCACCACACTGGCTTCAATGCGTTGTCATGTTATAATGATTACAGTTTATTCATTGTCACTAACCTGCTCAAATATTTGAGAACAAAGTGGTGTGGTTATACAAAACTTTGTGAAAGAAAACGCAACTCTCAAGATCACTTTTAAGTGCTGCTGTAGTCATCTGCAGTTCCCTTTGATCCCAACCACATATCCGCGTAGTAGCTCTGAGGATCTGTGAACCATTTCTCTTTCTCCCTGTTTTGTGTTGCAGCTGCTCGTTAGAACACTTCAGGACATCTCTTTGAAGAAACATGGTGGTGACAGTGGCTGATCAAACCCCAAATGCTCAAAAACCTTGGGCTGCAGGAGAAAACCCATATGTCAGAATCCTGTAACATCTTGAATCTGTTATTGGAGAAAAAGAGGCTAATGATTAGGGAACTGTTTGGGAACCAGAAAAACAGGATTCAGCTCTCAGTTTCTCATCTAACCATGGAATAGATGTTCCATTCTCCTTGTTCCTTAGTTCTCTGGGTGAAAATAGATCTTTTTTTTTTCCTGCAGAGGCTTGTAAGAATGATTTCATTAAGTCCTGGGACATTTGAGTGCTCTGACAATGGTAGGAGCTCAGATGGGTGCAGCTGAAGGCCTAAGGGTTATCCTCTGGTATGAGAATGATCCAGCCCCAAACGATATTACGTTGGATTGTGTGCCTACTGTTTGCAGATCCTGAGAACTTTGATGTCAGAGCAAAGAGCACAGTCATTTAGCAAATCACAGAGCAGCTGCATGGAGGACCCTGTTGACCCTTTGGAGTAATTCCCAACAATATCATTTCATCTCAGCATGTAATTCTAATACAGCTCCAATCTGGAGAGTTTTATGGAAAGGCAGATCTTACTGCATGGATTAATACAGACTTACAGCAGGTCTCTGTATTTTGCTTCTGACAATTTCACAGAGCCAACAAGCTGGAGAGGATGTGAGCTGGAAACTCCTAGTCTATAGCACTGATCTCTTATTTTACTAATTTACAGCTTCTGTAAAATTTTGTTGATGGCATCAAGTCTACAAAAAATATATTTCAAGGCATAACATGGACCAATGATAAATATTTAGGAAAGTCTGTGGAGGGCTTTGTCTGAGTCTAGAAATCTTAGTTCATAAGACAGACAAATTACATGGAAATGAGTATCAGATATCACTGGTGGGAGGAAAACACAGAGGTCAACACTCCTTTTCAGAGTTATTTCTATAACATGAACCTGAAGTTGATGTTATACATAACTTTTTTGCCTCTTCAAATGTAAAACTAAAGGGCAAATATTAAAAAAGCTTCCTAATGATGGTGCTCAATTGTGCAGAGACAGTAACATAATTCCAAGAAAACGTCTGTTGTGTATGTATGCATTTGTTCTTGGAAAGGGTTCCTCCAATTGCTGGTGGTACCGTCTGACTGCCTAAGTGAAGTGATCCCCCAGGAGCTTTGGATCTCGGTCCAGGCAGCCAGCCTGGAGTCAGCACCTTGCCAAGCACTGCTCCACACACCCAGGCTCAATGCTGGATGACCTGCACAAGGAAATAAATGGGTTTCATATGAATATTTTGACAATGCAACCTTTAAAGATGCTCTAGGCTATGCAAAAATATTTATATACATGATAAAAATAACTTGCTGTTTCTGTTTTTAAGGAGAGTGTGCTGGTTTCATGTGCAATAATTATTTTTTTCACAGTAATTAGCATGAAGCTATGTTTTAAGTATGTGCAGGAAACAGTGTCAGTAATATAGAGATGTTTTCATTATTGCTGAGCTGTGCTTGTACAGAGACAAGACTTTTTCTGCTTCTTAACCCCACCCTGTCAAGAAGAAGGCTGGGAGTGCACAAGAGATTGTGGAGGGACACAGCTGGGACAAATAACCCCAACTGACCAAAGGGATGTCCAGATCATATGGCATTGTGCTCAGCCCAGGGAAGGAGGAGGAAGGGGGAATATTTGGATTTATGGAATTTGTGTTCCCAAGTAACTGCTACACATGAGGAAGCCCTGCTTTTCTGGACATGGCCAAACACCCACCTGAAAATAAGAAGTAGCTAATTCCTTGTTTTTCTTTGCTAGTTAAATAGTATTCATCTCAACCCACAAGTTTTCTCACTTTTACCCTCCTGATTCTCCTCCTCATCCTACCAGGGCAGAGTGAGTGAGGGGCTGTGTGGGGCTGAGTTGCTGGCTGGGGTTAAACCACGAGAAAGGGATTGCATTCTTGTCTGCAGAGCCCAGCCTCAGAGGGCCCTGAATCCAAAAGTGAGGCCTCTTGGCCCTTTTGTCATGCAAACAGTAATTTAAAATATACATCTGGCACACTGCAAAGAGAGAACATCCAACATCTGTCACATTCCATTATCTTGCTTTGATGCTATTAGGCTATTATTAGTATTTAAACTAAATATATTTTCCCACAGGCTACTGACCATAATACCTCATTTGCGTACCCATTCTTTTTATTGCCACAAACTGTTCTGAACATCACACAAATGAAACTGGAACATCACTTGATGGACTGTTATCATATTTTACTGCTTTATTTTATTTTAAATGGGAGGAAACAAAACTCACCAAGTGCTGTCATATGGTTTAAAGAAGATTAAATGGATTTCCCTATCGTTTTGGGTGAGGGAAGTGAACAGAGGCTTCTCTAATGGAGATCAGATGAAGGCATTTGGTTCCACACTAACAAGGGCCCATATGCTGTCACTGGTGTATCAGTTTTGTCTTGGGGCCACAAGACTCTGGAATGACTGGTTATTTTTTTTTTTTTTAACTGTCTTTTATAATTAATTATCTGAGTCCTCTATCTCTTCAAAGCCGAGTGAAATAAAGACGTCGTAAGAGAATAGAATTACTCTGAGCCAGAAGTTAGCTTAGAAATGTTTCCTTCCCAAGCCAAATGCTGTATTTCTACTGGGAGATCTGCTCAGCAGTTTGCAAATAACTGCCCCAAACCTCAGGTAGTATTTTGAAATGAATAGTGTTTTTAATTCACATCAGCACAAAAAGCAGCTGCTTGTCCAGGGCCAAGAGCAGTGCCGTTCCTGAGGCTGCCATGAGGGATGCTCAGGAAGCATCTAGCCTGTATCACAGGCAACTCACAGTACATGTGTTCCCATATATTAAGCAGTGACCACTTACGTTGCTGGACAGGATTGTCCTCATGGTTGAACACAGAGGTATCTGGTGTTATTTCATCCTGGGCCAGGCAGTGCCATTTCAAATGGTTCCCGAGGTGGGTGGATGCTGGTACTGACCAGAGGCAGTCCTAGGGAATAAGGGAGGAGTGCTGTGGTCATGAGCCTTCCCTGTCTGCTGGGAGGGTGGTCCCAGAGAGCAGTCCTAATAACACTTAATTTCAAAATGGAGAGAGTGAGATCCCTGCAGGCATTGGTGTGCCTTCAGAGGCTGTCCCAACATCCCTGCTCAGTGAGATAGAGGGTGGTCACAGTGCTCCATCCATCTAGAAAGTCTGAGCAGAGCATCACATCAACACAACTCTGCAGCTTCTGCTCTCTGACCTCTGGCATCCTACACACTGGAAGTACTCAGTTTTAAACTAATCCTATCTTCTTTTTTGACATTATTTATTAATCGTTTTGCATTATTTATTATAGTACTGTACTTGTCAAATATGAAAACAGTAACAATACATTAGGGGCTACTCTTTCCACGCCGTGTGAGTCATCCTTTTACATAGGAGCAAAGACCCATGTGGACCTGGAGCAAATCAGCTGCCCAAGTCTCTTCTGAATGGCTTGCAGGGGCTGGGTCTGGCAAGGGAAGATTTTACCTGGTTTTCAGTGGTGTGACTGTGAGCCTGCACCCACAGCCATGCTGACCTGAATGTGGATGGGTTGGCTCCAGGGAGCATCCATGCTGCCCAATGACACTCAGTGGCCATGTCCTAAATGACTTTCCCACCCTGAGTTGTGGCAGCCGTGGCTTCTCAGCCTGCATCCCCTGGGGACCCAGCAAGGTCTGAAATGCTGGCATTCTGCAGGAGGGATAGAGGCTTTAGAGCTTGTGTGCAAGCTGGCTGAGGCAGAAAATTTGAGCTCTTCTCTGGGCCAACAGTGCAACAAAGACAAGCCCTGCATTATAGGCGTGCTGTTGCTCTGGAAACTTGAAGCCTCTTATAAGCAATGCAATTACTAGCTGCTTATCACTTTTTCTTCACCAAGGAGGAAATTTATTAATTTAGAGAGCACTAAGGACACAGAAAATTTGGTTTTTTTCTTTTACAAGGCTTCCTTCTAATAGTCTCTAAAGAAACCACATTTCTTTCTCTGTGGTTTCTACCTACCTCCAGAAGGCAAATGTATAAAATCTCTTTTATCAGCCTCTAAACATTTCCTGTAGAAAGAAAAAAGATGACTCTTTTTTCTGAGTTACCTCATCTTGAGCTGGCATGGAAACTTGTTTAGTGCACAATGGCAGCTGCATCTTTTCAGCTAAAATTGATATACAGCTGCCGCTTACCTCAGCTCTTCTCCTGACTTGTTAACAAAATGATTATTGCAATGTGCACCTCTTAAATCTAAATGTTAAATGGTGTTTGGGAACAATTCATGTACTCTTTCTTCTTAGCTGAATCAGTTCCCTTAAGGAACTAATCCATAAAGCTATTAGCTGTCACAGTAAGTACAGGTAATGAAAAATATTCTCTTTGGGGGATGAGAGAATGTTTGCAAGAAAAGTGTATGAAAGAAAAGGCTCAGCTATAAGACAAGAGGGGTTTAAAAGTTTTTTTTTTAAGCTGCTACAGTTCTTGATGTCTAAAAATGCCTTTGTAGACTTGCTGCCCTGTGCAGTGTCTTCTGGGACCCTGCTTTTTCCTAAAATACCATGTTTGATTTGGCACTGTATGAGGTGCCTTTTAAAGCAAAAGTGAATGAAAGCTAGTGATGTACACTGAATGTTTGTAAGTGGCAAAGAACTGTAGGAAATGCGTTTTACTCCCCAGAGCCTGAGGGGACCACAAGGCAGAAAACCCCTTGGTGGCAGCTGTGCTGCAAGAAGGGGTAATGGTGGCAGTGGGGAAGCCTTGGGGATGGCTGAGGATGGGAAAAGGCACCAAGTTACCCTCCAGGCTTCCTGCAGCTGCCCCACCCAGGAGGGAGATGCCCACCGAGTTCGGGGTGGGATGGGTGTGAGACCACTTGGCTTTCTGATACAAAACAGCAACTGAGCCTAAATCAGCAGGGAATGGTCTCTGACATTTATTTTTGGAGGGTGTTTAGGACCCTTTGTCTTTGAAAACTTGCCCTTGTGTGCAAATAGATAAGGGAAAGGCAGTCTGAGTACAGAGGACTTTACAATAGGATACTGCTGGGAATGGTATTTGTATTTTCAAACTTTAATAATCTGGCAGTCCCCACTGTGGCCCCATGCTATTTGGGTCTATCCCAATTTTATTGAAAAGTGTTGTTGAAAAGACATATTTTGCTTACTGGTAAGAGCAGACCTCATCAGAGTTACTTTAAATAAGATTTCAGAACATTTTTTTTCCTCTCCAGGATATTTTCCAGCCCCATTCTGCAGTGTTTGTGAGCAATTTTAACGTCTGTTCTTTCCTTAACCATTGTCATTGATCTTGGTGGGGGTTTTTTTGTTTGTTTGGGGTTTTTTTTTGTTTTTTTCTCTTTTGACCCAAGGCAGAAGGTGATGGCCAGGCCCTTGCATCTCCAATACGCACTTTTTCTGTTGTCTACATAGAAATGTGCACGTCTGCAGGTGAGTGATCTCAGGTGTTCAGCCCTGGGAAGCAGTTGTAGGTGCCTCTCTGCAGCGCACCAGCCACAGAAGGGTGTGTGTGCTCACAGCTGGCAGGACGAGGCAGAAGTGGAAGGGAATTGTTCCAGTGAAGTACACTGCCCAATCCTCCTCTTGTGTTGACTGGGAGCTGGATAGCCAGAGGGGTGAGCAGGGAGTACCCAAGCATCATGACATAGGAGATACCTTGAGGTAGAGATTATGCACTAATTCTAGTAACTGGCTAATGCAGAGTGCTGCAAAGTGCCACTTGCTAAAACCAGGGTCTTACAGTTCATCCTCATTTTATGAGCTACCACCACTGTTGTCCATTTTTTCTAGTCAGCATGCCAGACAATGCTCATGGAGGGACACTGGCTGATGGCTCACCAGCTCACACCAGCAGAAGATGGAGTGAGGGCCTCTCCTCCTCTTGTCATCTCTTTTTGCAGCATTCATGTTCTTGCAGTCAGGTACCTCTCTAGTTTTCATTGTTCAGAAGAAATTCAGTTCTTTCTTTGAGGTACCACTAATGAAAAATGAAATCAAAAGCAAATACCATTAAAATACCCAGAAAAATTTTTTCAATGTCAGTATCAATCAAAATATATCAGTGATGCAATATATTAATATTTACTTAATTGCTGCAATTTCAGGTCAGATTCCCTTGATACTGTTGACTTCAAATAAAATTTAAGGTATAATTGTTCATACATAAGTACATCCTTGATAGGGTGAAGATGGTGACCAGTATTGGAACAGAGTTGAAATTGTTTGTGAACCTCATACTGGGACTTATTTCACTTCTAACTGTTTGCTTTTGCAGGCATAGCAGTCCAATCATGTTATTGAATTGATATTTATAACCATTTTTTTAAAGTGTTCTGATCTGGGAAATTACCATTGCATATTTTTAGATCAGATTTCTGAGTAAAGAGAGTAGTGGTTTGCTATGTGCAAATAAGATGATGTTACTATTTTTCAACTGCCTCTACTTGCAGCGGAGAAAGTTCGTTCAGCAAGCAAAAAGAAAAATTTGAGCTTTCATAGCAAATGCTGTTTTTAGCCTGCTTCAATCTTTGAACTAAGATTATACTCAACCACTCTTTCTCATTGCACAAGCAGACTTTGGAAACTGATACACTAAAATTAGGAGGCATGTTTGCATTTTCAACCTCTCCAAGTGCAGCGCTGCAAATAGTTCATTCCAGCTATGTCATTATTGTACAACATAAGGTTTGGGGTTTTTTTTAGAAAGCAAATGTCATTACTTACATCTCTTCCACATGGCTTTAAAAAATACCTACTTTGTTTGGCAAAATGAGTGTGAGGACTGAAGCTGGCCTTACTGCAGTGTCCTTGCTGACCCCATAAGCATAGGAGCCTGGGTTTGTCACAGGCAGTTTGGCAGCCAGTGGTTCATCTGAGGGAAGGTGTGAATGCAAAGTTGTGTCTTTTCTGTGCTCAGGAGATGGAGAAGGGATCACTAGAATAGTAAGTTCTTCACTCTATTCAACAGTATTTTATTAGTCCTGAAAAAAATTTAGTTGAACGTGTATCATTCTGCTCGGGTTGTGTAATCCCAGTACCTGGGACGATTGACGAAGATTTTGCATAGTTCTCCTCATGAGTACAGATGAGATAGTGTATTTTGAGGCATTGTGATGAAAACTCTATTTTTTTTTTTGTTTGTCTGGGGTTTTTTGTTTGTTTGTTTTGTTGTTTGGCTATTTTCATTCTGAAGGCTTCCAACCAAAGTGAACTACCTCTTTACCCTTTCAGTGCTTCACATGCCTTGAACTGCACCTCACAACTTCTGCATAAAACAATGAGGAAAATTAATTTGCTTAAATAAGAGAAAGGAATTATTTGATAAAAGTAGACAACTGAAAATTCATTAAATTCTCTTTGACTAGAAATAGGTAGCCCAGCTTTTAATTGCATACAACCTAAACACTGTCCCTATCAGAAGAAATTAACTGCTGTAGTTAATCCTTGCTGGCACCATGCCACACCTTGGAATGGGTACTCTGTAGGGTACAGGCTCTGTTCATGGTCATGTATAAAAGACTTTCTTCATGAAGCACTGAGCAGGTGTGGGATTGAATATAGACTAAAATTCGGCTTAAGGAGAAAAAAATTACACAAGGATTGGTCTGGCGGAGGGAGGAGACGTCTTTGCATTATACAGAGGGAAGGTTGCTTATTTTTGGTTTCGGGTAGTTGGTGTCTTTTGTTTGTTTCTTTCGATTTGGTTTGATAGTGTTTTTTGTTTGTTTGTTTGTTTGTTTGTTTGAGAGACAAAGAAAAACACTGTTTTATTGGTAACTTGACAACGAGGGAAACTTCGAGGAACAGACCCGAGTTTCTCCACTTTGCCACCAGATGTCCGTCACGAGCAGGGAAAACTAGTGACTTGCACGATACCCAAAAACCTGGATTCGCAGCACTTTTGAAGATCTGACAGCGAAAACTCTAGTGAAATTGCGTGTTAACATAGAGTCTTGAAACGAGGGTATGCTGCGAAGACTTCTTGGCAGGGAAAAATCCAAAATCCTGCCTGTAGCTCTAAAATACATTTTTAACTCTTAAAACGTGTGTGTCTCAGCCTGAAGCAGTTGAGAATAGAGAGCCTTTGCACTCCTCCAGAGAATTAGGCACGCAGCTCTGATCCAAAGTCCGAAAATCCTTTTGGGAAACTTGCCCTTTCAGATGGCAGGAATATCTGAAAGCAGTCACTGTACGTGACCTCTGGAAGGAGACCTAGTCCTTTTCAGCCTCATCGAGTTGCTGAGTGACGCTGTAACTGTAGCAGGTCTGATAGCATTAACCGTATCCCACAGTAAAACATCCATATCCACGAGCAAGAGGCATTTCCAGGCATAAGTAGCAAAATAAGTACATCTATGGAAAGCACTTCTGGAAAAAACGTGGAACACTTAAACCTAAGAAGGTGCAATGGCTTCTTAAGGAGGGCATTAGCTTCCCACCTGCACGAGGGAAATTACCTCCAGAATACCGCAAGTTAAGAGGGAAGTACTGGAAGGTTTGCTGTGTGTCCCTGTCCTCAGACTTCTTTAAACTCAGATGCCCAAATGCTTCCAGCTTGCTGTTTATTGTAGTAACCTCCATTTCAGATTAAAAACTTAAAGGTGATACGTGTTTGAGAACCAGAGGAGCAGAAACACCCAAGAGCTGCTCCAGAGTTTGACTCTGCTTGTTGCTAAATCACCATCTCTTCCTATCTTCGAAAGAAGCAGGGGACACTTCGGATGGAAGGGCTCATTCTTCAGCAATAACCATGTAATGGGACACTTCCCTCTCTCATTGTCAAAACAGGAAGCCGAGGTTACAAAGCTCTTCTGGACACAGCGGCAGGAGCTACACCCAAACAAGCTCAGAGACCGGAAAGTGAACGTCTGTGGGAAGTGGCTGCTCTCCTCCCCCACCACCTGCGGGATAAGTACCTGCCTAGAAAACGTCCCTCACTCACCTAAGGGCTCCTGCATTCCCTCCCAACCTCCAGAGGGGCTACAAAATGTCCTGCATCCCTCTCAGCTCGCCAAGGGGACAGCTTGTGCGCCGGTCTCTTCTCCTGGGAACCTGGATTTGCTCAGCAGGGTCCCACACTGCCCTACAGAAGGAAAGGTGTGTTGCTCACTTCCTCTCTGGGAGTGAGCCCTAGTCTCCTCATCTAATAAAAGCAGCCCCATTGCTCTATTTTGAGAAAAGTGAATAAATGAACCAGCAGTACAAACATTTCCCTAGACATTGCCTTCTTGAGTCCTTCCAGGGAAACACAGACCTCTTTCATGAAGGTAGTAAGATCCACTACAGCAAAAGGAGCATATTGGGTCTGTGCTGTCACATGCACTCCCATTTTCAAACTTCGAGTGTCTTCACAATCCGGGAAAAGAAAAAAAACCCGACAGTTGCAAAAGTAACTTGCATACTCTTCCCTCCCACCCCCGTGACTGCTATGTTCAAGTCTCCTTATCGATGCCATTTCCTATCAAAACAAGTTTTAAAGTATCCAGCATTAGTGTTCCTTGGTGCAGTTAAAGCACACATCTATAACCTCACTTTAAGAGATGTGAAGGCTCAGTGTAACCCCTCACTTCTGAAAAAAACGTATTCTGTCCTGAATATTCTCAGCTGTGTCTCTGGGAAGCTGAATATGAACTTAATGCCAGATTCTGATTCTAATAAAGTTAATGGAAATTTTGCCAGTGACTTCAAATGGTCCAGATATTATTCTCGGGCCAACTCCTATGAAATTATCCCAGTTCAAACCTAGAGCAATTGCACTGATTTCAGTAAGACTAGATTGGCTTTACTCATCCAATCCGAGGAAGATCCATGAAGTCAGGGATTAGGGTACGGCAGAACTGCCTCTCGCTCAAACAAAATGCTGTTAATGGAGTGTTGGATGGTGTCTGGGTTTGTTTGGTTTTTTTTCACTCTTTGATAAAAGTGGTGAAATCAGAGCTGCAGCATTATTGTAGGAAAGAGTATGTTCTTTCCTGACAGTATAGCCTGCTCCACAGGATGCAAACCCGTACTCCATGGATCAGGGCTGGCGGGGGGCACCTGGGTACACCCAGCCACGTACCACAGTTCCCTGTTCAGCTCTGCAAGATACTCCAGAAAAAAAAAGCTTTGTAGTATGCCGTAGCCTGCATAAAATGAACCGCAAAGCTTATTCAGATTTAGAAAACTCCACCTATTTTCAGGACAAATTGCCAACACCCGCTGGGGGCAGGAGGGGTGGCCGAAACCCTTCCTTTAACAAGGAACAAGCCGGCAGAGCCTGGCGGCAGAGGCGGCCGGAGCCGCAGTTTGGCGGAGCGCCGCTCCAGCGCAGCGAGCCCGTGACATCCGACGGGGCCGGCGCTTCTGAACCTGCTCGGCTGCCCCCTCCCCTCCCCGCCCGTCCGCCCCCGCGGGGCCGCGCTACCTGCGCCGCTCCCCGCCCCGGAGGAGCGGCCGCCCGCCCCGCCGAGAGGCGGGCGCGCTGCTGATTTGCCTTCGCTGTCAGCAGCCGCGCTCCGGCCAGCCCGCGGGGACCGGGGCTGCAGCCGCAGGAGCTGCTCGCTCGCTCCCTGGCAGCGAGAAAAGTTTGCTGCTCTTCACCCTGCTTCTTCTCCCCCCGTACGCAGCCCCCGCGGCCCGGCGCGGATCCCCCGGGCAGGGGCATGGCGAACTGAGCTGCCGGAGCGGGCCGGGGGCGGCCCCGCCGCACCTGAGCGGCGCCGGGCGCGGGGGGCTCCGCAGCGCGGTGCCCTGCGGGCGGCCATGCGCGGCGGCGGCGGGGGCGAGCGCTGAGCCCCCCCGGCCTGGCCGCCCCCCGCCGGCCCGGGCCGAACCCGCCGCGGGGGGGCAGGGCTGGAGGGCGGCGGGCAGCCCCCGGGGACAGCGCGGAGCGGGGACGTCGCCCGCCCGCGCCGGGCCGAGCGCCATGCCGCGCCGGCTGGCCTGGCTGTGCTGCTGCTGGGCGCTGCTGAGCGGCGCCTGCCGCCCCGCCGAGCCCGCGCTGCCCGCCGAGGGCGGGGAGCCGCCGCCGCCCGCCGCCGCCTCGGGCTTCCTCTACCGGCGGCTGAAGTCGCACGAGAAGCGGGAGATGCAGCGGGAGATCCTCTCGGTGCTGGGGCTGCCCCACCGCCCCCGGCCGCTGCCGCGGGAGCCGCCGGCCCCGCCGCCGGGACGGCTGACGGCGGCACCGCGCTTCATGCTGGACCTCTACCACTCCCTGGCCGAGGGCGCGGAGGGCGGCGCGGGCGCGGAGCGCGGGGGGCGCCCGCCGACCCCTGCCCCGCCGCTGCCCAGCCCGCAGGACAGCGCCTTCCTCAACGACGCCGACATGGTCATGAGCTTCGTCAACCTGGGTGAGTGAGGGCGCGAGGGAGCGAGTCCTGGGCTGCCCGGAGCCCGCCCGGCCACTCGCCCGTCCCGCGGACACCCCTGGCCCCGGCAGTGCGGACGGGCGGCCGCTCCCCCGTGGGGCGCGACGGGGTCGGGGCTTTGCCGGCTGGGACCCACCTTGGGCTGCGCGGGTTTCGGCCAGGAGGGCGCTCACTTCGGGGAAGGGCAAAACTTCTCGCAAACAGTAAAAAAAGAGTATACCCTAGCATGCACAACCTTTGGGGGCGGCCGCGTGAGAGGAAGGAAGAAAAAATAATTTTAAGTAGTGCTTGTTCTGATGGTAGTGGTCAGAGCCTATAGTTCAGAATTAAACACACCCTCCTCTGCTTCTTGGGCAGCAGAGCTGGGGTCATGCCAGAGTACAGGTTGCACTCATTCTATGCAATGTCCAGCAGCGCAGAGATGCGTTTTGGGCTTGAACAAAATACAGCCACGCTGTTTCACTGTGTCCTCGTCTTCTCCTTTTAATTTTTTATTTTATTTGTTTTTATTTTAAGGGTTCAGGGTTATTGTGGTGGTGAATATGCGACTCTGCGTAGGTTATTCTGGTGATTGAGGACGGGAACATGATAAAAATCTGTATCATGTGGAAATCTTGAATTAAGTTCTGTTAGACATCAACCTGTTCTTCAAACAAATCATCCCGTCAGCGATGTGAAGGGCTCTGGGGCGGGCATTGCAGTGGGAAAGTAATTGAGCTTTTTTTACTTAAAGGAGCTCTTAGTACTATGCAATTGTAAGGAAACAGTGTAATTAGATTCAGCCTAATATGGCGAATAAAAATATTTCAGTTGGCAAATTACAGTTCCTTTTTTTAGGGAATTCCTATGAAGCTCAAGTGTCTTAGCCGGTCAGCTGAAAACTTTGTCTTTTTACTTGTGCTGCCAGAGCTGTGTGCCAGAACAACAACAGCTTGTCTTGTTTTTTAAAAAAAACCAAAACAAACCAACCAAACCCAATTTGTGTGTTTACTCATTTGGAGCAGGGATATGTCACTGCAGCAGGAAATTTCTCAGATCTCCCAGTGCTGGTGCAGGTGCTCAATAGCTTTGTACCATGCTGTGTGCACCTAGAACAAGAGCTGATTAATTTTTGTACCTGATGAAAATCACGTGGTAGGTCAGAAGAGTTGCAAACAGTTGTTGAAGGATTTGTCTACATTGAAACTCATTGAAACAACTGGTATGGGTACAGCTGAGCTGCCTTAGGTGCTCAGACCTCCCAGGAGCGTGGAGCCCTGTTGCCTCCTCGTACTGCAGGTGTGTACCTGTCAGGGTCTCAGCTGTCTTGAAGTCAGCTCGGGGATGTTTAGATGGTGCTGCTATCTCAGAGCTTGGATGCATTTGAGACATCCTGAAACTGTCCATCAATGAAATCCGTGCGGTTTCAGCTCAGAAACTGAGATCTGGGAAATACTGTACAGGTTTCAAGTCCATAGGGCACCTGCCTCTGTTTTATTTCCCTCCCAGCCTCCCCAAGCCTCTCTGTCCTTTGCATACACAGAGCTGCTGCTGCTGTCTCTGTTCTTTGCCTTGGGGACTTTCAGGACCTATACTTGTAGCTGTGAATTTAAGAAGTGTGCTGGCTGTCTGTAAGCAATCCCCATGGCACATTATACTTGAGGGATGTGAAACAAGGTGCCTGCACGGGGCTAGGCAGCTCCCAAAAGAGTTGATTTCAGGGATAAGTGCGAGTATGTGGTGTTATAGAAGATAATTAGCTCTTTATAAAGCACCAGGAGAGTATTAGATGATAGACCTGAAAGTATAATAACCCCTTCCACTCATATGATTCAAATCAGTTCTGATAATTTGGATCCAGACACTTATGTAACAACAAGGAAAATTATTCATGTAATGTAGTAAAATAGTGCAATTGAAATGCTAGTTACACGTCCCAGGAAGCATGAATCAACTGTAGAAATTTCTCATCAACTTCCAAATCCCGAGTCATAAACCGTAATGTCATTTTATGTGATTGTTTGTTACAGAGTGTTGACAAATCGATGGGCTGGGACTGAACAGCTGTTAGGCTATTTTCTGTGGCTTCTCTGACATACCAGGGATTTTTTGGGGTCTTTCACCTGTGTGTTGACATTTACTTTTCCATTTAACAGCAATTCAGGTCAGAAAACTAGATGAAGCCTAAGATTATATTCCAATATAGAAACCGAAGGTTTGATGGGAGAAAGCCAGCTTGTGAATCTGTCAAAGTAGCTTATTAGATGAAGTCAGAAATGCAGCAAAAGATGGTGGGATCACAGCAGAAAGGGAAGAATTCTTGATTTCAAGCACACTGACTATTCCAATGGAGCACAGGTCAAACAACCCTGAAAACTCACAGCTGGAGTCTGCTTATAAGCAGACATTGCCAGACTTATTTTAATTGGGGCTTTCTGCTTGTGGCCATACATGTAGTTACTTCTGTTCGGTTAAAACTGACTTCTGAAGAACTTTATGTTCAACCTTAAAGACTTCCCCTTCCATTATTGAAGGGGCAACTACCAAAGAGATGTGAGGGATCCTTGCTGGGTGAGGAGTGTATGGTATTACCTGGGAATGCAGGTGCAGGACTGTGTGGGTATCAAGTCAGCATGGGTGACCTGCCTTCAGGTGCTGATGCTGCTTCTGCTGCAGCTCAGAGCCAAAAGTTTGATGTATCTCATTGTGTGGGAAAACCATCATCTAGGTCAGCTGTGCAGAGGAGTCTTGCTTTGTCATTAAAGTTTGCAGGTGTTGATGTTCTTATAAAAGTGCATTTACTTTTTCCAGCCCTGTAGCCCAAAAAGAGTCACTAGCTTGGAGTCACTGCTGATTTAAAATATGTAGGGCTCCAGCCCTTCCTGACCAATTTACATCCTTCAGTCTGGGGACACAGCAGACGTGTTTTCTGTCTGGAGAAGGCTATATTTCCATATGTGCTCAGAATATGAGTCCTCTTTGCAAAGGTCTTGCAAAACTGAAGGACTTGGGTGCGGTCTCGGATTATTCAGGCAGTCCAGGCTTATACCGGTCTTAAAGGTATGGTGTTCTTGGAGATGGTTTCTATTTTGTTTTGGGGTTTTTTTTAAGTGAAAAAGGAAGGTCACAGAGGTGTGGAGGTTCTTCAGACACAGGGAGTTGCTGTCTTACAGGGAGAACAAGAAATATCAGTCTTTGAAATGGGGAGTCTGAGATTTGTCTTGCTTACCTGGTGATGTCTGTATCGTAGTATGGGCTTGCAGGGTGTGGGCAATGATTCCCAGAGGGGCTGATTATAGGGGAGCTTGGTGTGTCCAGGGTTTCCGGGAGGTGCTTAGCTCTTCATTTTATAAAACACCTGGAGAGCAATATCAGGGAGGAGAAATAATTTTTATTCCCATTACAAGCAAAATCACACTAGATAGAAACCAGTTCAGATAAGTTAGACAATAAATTTAATCTATCAGGTTAAATATAAAAAAATAATTTGACAGAAAACATAACCTGTCCTTGGTAAATCTGGTATCTTTTTTGGAAGATGATCCTAGAAGTGTCTGTTTTGGGTGTTTTCATTAGGGTGAGGCATCTGACAAGTATCTGTTTCTTTTCATTTCCCACATAGGAAGTCTGGAGAGCTAGCACAGATGGAAACATCTGCATGGATTCACTGACGAAGCAGGGTACCAAACTTCTGTGCTGTGGAGTTATGGGGCTGGGGTGGGGGAGTACATTGTGGGCCAGCACATTTTTGTGAAACTGTTCAGCTCTCTTTGTAAGAGCAGCATTGATATAAATGTGTGGTGTGTCTTGACACAGTACTGTTGGGAGAGTAGCATCTATTAATGGTTCCTATCTGGAAAATGTACCTTCCTCATGGCACGAGATAAGGTTATCTCCTCTTGGCAGAGCAGCCCAGGGTTAGTATGGAGATCCCTCTTGAGGCAGGGATGCTGGATTGACAGCTTGAATCCAGTGTTCTCAGGCACATCAGTGCTGATGTGAAGGGGATCTGCACTCCATCTTCTGTTTCACCAGCTGGTGTCTTCAGAGTAGTGCATGCTGTGTGAAGCAGCAGAAAACAAGACTGTCAAAGACTGCTACTTTAACTGCATCCAGAATTATTTTTGTGTCATGAAAGGTGCTGTGAAGCAGTCCTGTGTCAGAACATGGTCTTCACCCATGTCTTCCTATCATGGCATCCACACCGAGAGGAAAAACAGCCATGCACTTCCTACAATCAAACCAAGGAATTCAGTGGCAGTCTGAGTTTCTGCCGTGACCCAAATCTGGGGCTGTTGATAGCTGTGCAGGAAAAGTCTGAACCCATCAAACCCGCCAGAGATAAGGATCATAAAAGGTGTGCTTTGGGGTGTGGTACCAGGCTATTCAGCATTGTGGTTTTTTGTAGAGGCTAACAGCACTGATTCACTGTATCTATGCTTTTGGAGAGAAGGTTTTCCCTTTTATCATAGGACCCACCGGTCCCTCGGGAGGGCTTCATGCAAAAAGTTAAGGGAAAGCTACCTTTTGCCAGGCAGTCCTGCAGTCAGCACTGAAGCTTCAGCACTATTTGAATTGGGGTTGTGGTGAAAAGCTTCTTCTATTTTTGAATCCCCAAACTCCACTCAATCCCCCTCTTCCCTGCAAGACTTCAAGTGTCTGCTGAAGTAGGGGTGCTCCCTTCCAGTGCAAGAAAGTTGCTTGGAGGTAAATATAAGATTTGTTGTACAAGTACTCTCTCTCTCTCTCTCTCTGTCTCCTTGCCTATGAAGCAGCACCTTATGAATGTGATGTCTTACAAACAGGCTTTTCATCTTTTTGGCAGCGGTCACCTACCAGATTTCCTTCTAGGAATGATCTTGCACAAATCCACAGCACCTTAGGTGCAAGCAATATGCCTTTGTTCTGCGCAGCTTTTCACAGGAGGGAAGCAGCGCTCCAACATCCTTACACGTGTTTCTAAAGCAGGTGAATTTTTTCATCTGAAGGATTTTGATCAGCCCACCTGTCTTTTTCCCAGTACCATGCTTGCTGTTGGGAGATAGGAAATTAGGCAACCAAGATGTGTCAGAGATGTTGTGTGATTGTATTGATGGGACCGTACCATTCATACTGACATCCCATCTGTTTATGCTCTTGGCCACGTGTTGTAAAGGTCAAGACATCTACTCAGAGGGAATAACTGGAGTGTGTGATGCTGCAGATCTGGCTGTGCTGCCAGCTGGCTGTGTACAGCCTCACTTGCTCGGCATGTGAGCAGCGTCCTCCACGTGTGTCCAAAGCAGGCCAATACTAGAAATCATGAAGCTGATGATGGGAATGAGTTTACTGACTTCTGCCAAGCCTTGTATAGTGGGCTTTGATGCCAAGACAGATTCCCAAGTGCCAAAGAGCAGCCTTATATTTGCTGTTCAACTGATGCAGCTCAAGATCTTCATTTATGTAATCTTGAAGTAGCTGCTGCTTGTGAGCCGAGCCGCCTGCTAGTGTTAAGCTGCCTGACAATATGATTAAAGAAAGGGAAAACGGACTTTTAGAAGTCCTCCACTCCTCTGGGCTTGGAGTTTGAGGGACTGTAGTCATCCTTCTGCCTTGGGCTAGGAGCCCTTGAAGATGTGTGGCTCCTGGAAATGCTGCTCTTCAAAACCTGTATTGTTGAAATGAGCAGAGAGTCATGTTCATGTAAGCAATTTATCCAAGTCTGACTGTCATCTGGACTAAGCTACTGGGACCAGACAGTGTGACATTAGTAGGATTATTCTCTGTCTTGTGAAAGCTTTTCAGAGCTTGAAAATTTACAGTCTTAGACTTCAACATTTCACACAAATTTTTCTTCCAGCAACAACAATAACAACAGCAATTTATTGTAATTGTAAAAAGCTAGTATTGCCAAACCAGTCTTGGTTACTTCAAGCCAAATTTTTAATCTGTAAATAAATGAAAATTTGCATTTTGAATTAGAAACCCAGGTGTGGGGCTAGGTTGGTGGTTTTTTGTTTTTGTTTGGTTTTTAAAATTTTTTTGTATAAATAACAGCAGAACTTCCTAGTTCTTTCCCTCAGAAAAAAAAAATTGAAGCTAAACCATGTCTTATAAAAAGGTTTTCTTTAGGCAGTTTTCTTCCAGCTCAACATGGCTTTAGCAGAAAATCACTTGGGCAGCTGTCATGGATGTCTTGTGCTGAGCTCCTGCTGGGACAGCTTGCTGCAGACTTGTACTTCTGCCAAGGAGCTGTGGATCCTTGCTGGGTCTAGCCCGGTGCATTGCAGTGGTTACACTCTCTCTTGTAGTTTTAAATATAAATTTCTAAGCAGTGTTTGTGATTTAGGAGGAAGGAAGGTGGTGTTTAGACTTTCCATGCCATGGAGTCACGATTCTTTTTAGGTCATCTTGCCTCATTGCTAACTTGTAGGGGGTTAGAGGAAGGTATGATTTACTTGGGACATAAACAGTCCCATTGTGTGTTTCTGCTGTATCCCAGCAGATGCACAGCTATGCTGTAAAGTACAGCCCACCTACTAATCATTTAACATTTCCATTTGACCATTTATATAGCAGTGTGCAGCAAAGAACAAGCCCTATTGCCCAAATGGAAAAATGGCTCATGGGTGAGATTCCCAATTGTTACAGCAAGTATCAGACCTCAGAGCCTGGGAGATGGAGGTTAAGGACTGGAAAGCTGTCCTCTGCCCACCTGATTCTTGGAGCCTGGTGTTGGGTCACACCTAGATTCCCGTTTGATGGGGAAACAGTTTTAAACTCAAAGAGGGCAGGTTTAGATTGGATAGAAGGCAGGATTTTTTCAAACAGAAACAGTGAGACACTGAAACAGGTTTCCCCAGAGGAGCTGTGGATGCCCAATTCTTGGAGCTGTTCAAAGTGAGGTTGGGTGGGGCTTTGAGAAATCTGTCTTCCTGCACAGTGTTCCTGCCCATGGCAGGGGTTGGTCTGGATGACTTTTGAAGATCCATTCTAGCCCAAACTGCCTGGAATTCTAAGTGGGAGTTGAGAGGACACTTGGGACTGGGATTCTGTAGCTGTGATATGCTGAGGGTGAGGAGACATTCAGTGAGTAGTTTCTTTCCATCTTTTTTTCAGTCGTGGCTGGCAGAGGGTGAGCAGTGGTGCCTTGTGCAGAGCTGCAGCACTTGCAGCAGGTGTGGCTGGACTTGCAGCAGCACACTAAGTGGCCTGGTGCTTTGCTCCCACACAGTGGCTTTGGGAAGGGCATGGAGCTGCAGCTGCTGCAGGGCTGTTGCAGGAGAACAAAGCTTAATTAAAGAAGCTGAGTCTCTGTGGGATTGCAGGGGTGTTTAATACCTCGAATGGACTTTGATTCCGAAAACCTGCGGTGGATTGGGGCTGGCATTTCCTGAACTTTCAGGTACTTAAGAAACAGTCTTGTAGTGTTGGGCAGAGTTTTGGAATGGATTTTTTTGTTTATTTGGGTTTTGGGTTGGTTGAGGTTTTTTTGGTGATATAATGAGATGGGTTTTTTTGTTGTTGTTTTGTTGTTAAGGGCACAAAGATTTTGACAGCGCTGCTTTCAGCTCTTTTTATTTTACGTAGCAGTGTTCATCATAGCACAATGACAGAATTGAATCAGTGGTAGCAACAGTGGGAACTTTTGGCAAAAAAGGATAATGTAGACAGAGCCGAAGTGTTCTGCTAACTAAAACAGTAGCTGTATTTTTCGGAGAGCTAGACATGACTGTTTTGATCCAATGTGGTGTTAATCACAAGAATACATAACTGCTTTCCTGTGAACTTTCCCCTTAAAAATATCCAATGATATCACCTGATGTTTTGCACGAATGCTCAGTATAACCAGAATTTAGAACAGCTGGCTCCATATAAAACTTGGAACATTCATAGGTCAAATATTAGTGTGTAAATAAAAACATTTTGAAAGTGAAAACAGAAGCACAGTATTGGAAATATACTGAATGTGCAGATGTACTTCATGGCTTGAATAGCTTTACAAATTAATCAAGACAGTGTTAACATTTGTTCTGAAGAGTCAAATTTCCTGATAGTAAATGAGGGAGTATTTTCAAACAGTATTCCAAAGATGTGTTATTCCATGTCTGTTAATGGTGGTTTGCAGTGGGAGAAATGTATGAATTGGCTATTTGAAGCACTCTGATATATATTTGTTCAACCCAAAATCTTGTCAAATGGACATCTACAGTTTCTTTTATCAAGTGCAGGCTGTAAAATGTGCCATGTTTAAAGCATGCACAGAGATGTTTATGTTGAAGTGTACTGCTGCAGCTTTCTTATCTCGTTGCTCACCGCATCACGTTTGTGTGGTGTGTATGATCAAGGTATTAGACACTCTGTTTGTACAAGGGCTAAAGGGTGACATAATGTCTATTGAAGCACAAGTGTTAAGCTCCACACCAGGCAACAAAGAGCACTTAAAAATGAGAACAGATTAGAGCTTATGAGCAGGGTCTGATAGCTGCACACATAAGCCAAGAGGTGTTGGAGGGAGGAAGGGGTCGACAGCTATGGAGTGAAACAGATGTGCCTTCTTGCATCCTTGTCTCTCTTGGGCTTTCCAGACCATTTGAGAGAGAAATCCAGAAGAGTAAAGCTCTTAGCAGTCAATTCCAGTCTTTTTACAGGGAATAAAATTATCCAAATAAGTTGGAAAATAAGGTTTAACTGTAACTAATATGTACAAGATGCAAAAGACCTGTCTGCCTCTGCCTTTGTAAACTCTGTAATAATACAAAGCTGTTTGAACATGAACACTTGCTGCAGCATAACTTCCCTGTTTTTCAAACTGCTTTAAAATATCTGGATAAAGATTCTTTATCAGAGATTAAAGAAGGGGTCAGAGCTTTAATTCCTCATGGCACAGAGGCGCAAGCTCCCTCTGTTCAAATTTAAATGAACAGAGGTAGAGGCAGCAGTCTTTAATTGCCAGATGCTCTGCAGGAAAAAAGGGAGGAGGCATATCCTATGTTAGTTACCATGGGCTTCCCATTCACATTTCTTCACTTTTTTTTGGCCACACTGGTGGTGTGGTGCAGGAGGAGGCCTTACACACTTTTAATGTACTTGAAACTTCATAATGATGCCAAGCCTGGTTCTTCAAAATATTTTTATGCAAGCAGGTAGAGGCTTCTCTGCAAGCCTTGACATGTGTGCAGAATTTTGATGCAAAATAGTAGGAGGATGGTTTTAAAATTTAAGCCTGGTTTGAAAATCATGTTTTAATATCTGCAGAAAGATTTGATCCACAAGTACAGAATCCAGGTGCTCAACATAAATGATGAAGGTTGGCAAATAAACCCTTCATTTTAGAAAACCAGCAGCCTCTCTTGCCCACAAACCGTCATCCTGAGACAGCATTTCAAGCATGCAGACCTTTTTGCTTAATTATTGTAACATCAAACATCTTTGACATGAAAGGGACCAAGCAGTGGCTATGCAAGATAATGACTTGTTTATAAAAATAATTTAAACAGCATATGAAAAGGATAAACATGCATGTCCTGCCAAAATTCACTGTATGTTCTGCAGGCTTTGGTGATTGTGAATCTCTTGGCTTACTATTTAAATTTTTTAAATTTTTTTTTTAAACCCACAAAGAAAAAAGGCAGAGGGGGAAGGGAGTGAAGAGAAATGAGGGGAGACTTAAAAAAAAAAGAGTTCTCATATTTAAGGAAGTTCCAACTTATTATGCTATGGAAGATAGCTGGAGAGAAAATACATTTGTTTAACGTACTACAATAGATTTTCTCTTTGAGATGTCTGTGTCTTGTCTCTTGCATGTGATAGTTTTTACACTTTAATGATTGTAGCAGCTGTGCTGTCCAAAAATGTTCCATTCTGCAGGATATGTAATGCTCGTTACTTGCTAGACAACATCAAGATACTGCTCTGTCTCTTATTCAGAACCTCAAAACACTTCATAAGCATTGAAGTCGCACAGTGCTCTGACAACTGTAAATCACTCTTATACTGATTTTCCAAATAACTAAGCTGAGGCTCAGAGGTTATGACTGGACCAGGGCTGTGATGAGGTCCCTGAAATTCTTCCTTCCAGTTCTGCAATCTCACTACAAGCCTACATGCTGTTTTACTGACCTGGCCAGTCCTCCCGAGCTCATGGAGCCAGTGAAACAAGATAGTCTTATTTAGTGAAACCTGTCTTTTTTCAGGTGGCAGCATGAATCAGCTGGAGCCCACAGGTTCTCACCTGGCTTAGGCTTTAGTTCTTCCTGCTTGTGAACCTTATTCATCAGTGTTGCACAGTCTCTGCCTTCTGCAGCCGTGTTCCATTAGGGACATGGCTCTTCAGGCATGCTTGCCAACAGCTGAACATAGGAAAGACGAAAGAGATCACAGGCAAGCAGCACATGTTTAACTTGAAACTATGGGAGAGCTTAATAAAGGTTTGGTTGACTTTTGGTAATGCCTGCACTGCAGGGAAGCTTATAGTAGATGTTCTTCTGAGTTAACTGACAGTTTTGTTGAGAAACTCCCCATAAAAATGCAGTGTAACAGCTGAAGTTGGTATAATGACTCCTTTATATTTCAGAAGCTATTGGGATTGGGTCTGCCTGATACTTTTGCTATCTCTAGTCTCAGTAAAAACAGTTTTATGGGGTCCCAAAACAGTCTGTTGCTTCTGGCAGCCAGAGAGCTGGCAGCTCCAATGCACTGAAGCTTGAAGAGATAGTTCATTAATTCATGGCACTTTCCAGAATAAACATGGCAAACCTCCTCTGAAATAACACACGGTAAATCCTCCTTGTCACTCAAGACTGCACATTTGTCTTCAGAAGGGGGCTGTGAAAGAAGCTGTCCATCTCCTAATGAATGAAAAAATAAATAGAAGAAGAATTGTGCATTGTGTTGTACTTGACATGGTGAAGCTTTGGGGTGGAATAACAACAAACCTTTCCTCCCATCTTAGCCCTGTTAATTGTGGACCGAAACCAAGCAATGCCCACTGGGCAGGCTATCAGATGGCAAAAACTATCACAGCTCTTTGCCAGGGATCCCTGGTGGGAATGACAGCACTTTTTGCTCGTTCTTTGACTCTTTTTGGAAAGGTAAGTGTCAACATCTCTCAGCTTCAGGTCCTCAGGGGTAGGATCTCTGGTCTCTGTGTGCTGGGAGAGTTGTGAAGGTTGCTGCAAGCTGGGGTTGCTCGGAGCGCACAGATGTTTTGTGCAGCTTGTTATTTTCTATGTTGGAGGTTATGAGTCAGATTACTGTTACCAAAATGTTTATGTGAAATCATTTCTGAGTCATATATTTGCATCATATACAACCTGTCTGACAATCAAAACATTCAGCACTGGGCTAATGATTATATTAAGTTTTCCAACACTCTGCTCCAGCTTAACATAATTACATGGCAGAGTGCAATATATTACTTTGACAAGGTTCTTCATGCATCTTGTGATGTCAGAACATCATCATTGCTATTATTTTAAATTATCAGACTTTGTTGCATGAAACAAAGTTAAAAATAGTGAGAAGCAGTTCTTCAGAAATAAAATGCCCTGCAGATGTTCCTGGGCTTTTTCAGTCCCCAAAAAAAACATATTTCAAGAGATTGCACAGTACTTTTAACTTTATTCTTTCCAGAGAGGTGCTTGATCAGGGCTTATTGATTTAATTGACAGATTAGCTGTGGGTATTTGCCTGAATAAATTGTTTGGTGCCTGTGGAACTGTTTGGTAGTTTCTCTAAAATCCTTTTTTTTAAAATAGAACCAGAATATTTTTAGCAGCATAAAGTCTCTCAACTACAACTTAATGCACTTTATGATTGTCTTTTGTGTGAGTTCTAACATAAATGGGAAATGCTTACAAAGGTGTTCTAAATAACTAGGGTGAGCATTTAAGATTACGCTTACCTTCAGGTATGCGAGAACTCATCAGGTGTGTTTGCCACCATGTTCCAGTGAATTCAGGAACTCCTCCTTAACAATTTATTCTAAAGCAAGGTGGGGAAAACTGAAGCACCCCTCAGCTCTGTGCTAAGGTAATGGTCAAGGAGATGGAAAGTGCATAGGGGCAAAGGGCTGCTCTTTTGTTCGTTTTGAAATGCATGTCAATGAAAAAGCTCATAAATGTTGAAATGGAAAATGGTGTTGGGGCTGACTTGTCTGATTTTGGTTTATGGTCTTTTGGAATTGGCTTTGGAAGCTCAATTATAAGTGTGAAGGGCACAGGCAGGTCCCTTTAAATATAAAATATCATTGCATTTCATCGCTCTTACTAAACTGGCAGAGTGCAAAGTGCAGGGTGGATTATGATGACATTCTTTATGTTCCTAGAGAAAAAAAAGTATGGACAATACAGTAGTGGACTTTCCTGGCTACAAGGGACTGGGTTGTGCTTAGCAATTAGGGAGCCCACATTTGGAGCAATAAAAGCATCCCTGTGTAGTGTTAGTGAGCCCCATCTTTGCTTATGTGCTCTCCTTGGCCAGCGTCAGTGGCAAATACATAATTGGTCTATGAGGACCAATATATTGTGAAGTGTAGTGGAAAATGCCAAAATAAAATTTCAGTTGGATGAAGTCCATTTGTCCTGTGCTAATTTCTAGCCCTGTAAACAAACACAGCTGCTGAACACAGAATCAGTGCTCACAGTGGTTTAAAACAGTGATGCATTGCTGGTGAGATCACAGCAGAAAAAAATATGTAACACATGAGGCGGCAGTAAGGATCAAGATTATCCTCAGCTCTGAATAATTGTTTCTGTTTATGTATTTTCATCTATTTATGACGCTTAGAATGTAAAGATTACTGTTGATTGTCAGACCATTCAGCTGGAACAGTCAGAGTATTGATGAGCCAGTTGTCATGAATTTTTGCAAAAGAGTGAATTGGCAACCAAAGGCTTGGTGAATGTATATGTATGTATTTTATATTTGTCTCTTTTATACCAATATATCACCCATTTGGTTGTATGGCTTTGTTGTTATTTGTTTATATATATGAAGGATCCATGCAGGTAGGTTTGCCTGTCCCTTCATCTTAATTGAATTATCTTTAGAAGGACTGCAATACTGAACAAGGAACGTGAGACTTCAAACATTAGAAATCTTAGGGTCAAGGCTGCTAGGTCATTGGCAAAGTAGCAGCACTTACACTGTAATTTGTCTCATGGCCCAGTTATATGTTTTGACATCCCTGAGCTGACTAATTGCTCTGGGGAAAAAAAAAAAAGAATCTTGGTTACTGTCGTAGAAAAGACTGTTTTCAACCTCTTCTGTCCATCAAATCCATTACCTCAGGACTGCTGCCTGGTCATCCCCAGAGCTAGCAGAGTAGGGTACTTTTGAACAGCATCAGTTTTAAAGTTTTGGGCATTTTATAACCATTCTGGGGCTTTGACTTGTGGTAGGTGCTTCATTCCATGCTCTTGCACAGCACGGGCTGGTGCCACCCTCTTCAGAAGCCTCCTGGGGCTTGAGGAATAGTTGGGTGTTCACGTGGCTGTGTACTGGACTTGTGCCATGGTGGATTTTGTTGTGTCTGCAGAACACAACTGGGGTCCATCAGTGGCCTGGGTTCTGGAAACTCTCCTAGCCCCTACCCCAGCTCAACTACAGGCTGACATGGAGCATTTAAATCGCAAACTGTCAGTCTGGCACGTTCCATAAACACTAAATTGACTCAGAGTGGCTAGGTCTAGTGCTATAAAACATACCGTTCAGGTATTATTGCCAAGGGAAAAAAAATTACCTGTAAATAGTAGACTTACAGCATAGGGGCTCATGCTTTTTACATTTCCATTTTTGCACCAGCTTGGCAAGAAGTTAACTTAAATGTCAAAACTATTTTTATGTAAATATATGCATTATTGAATCTGTTACTCATAAAGCAAATAGTACTTTAAACCCACACAAAACAGTTGAAGCTATATATATTTTCTCACTACTGAATTTGGCTTTTAATAACTTGGAGTGAACTGTCCAAAATAAAGTTAGGAATCAAGGGCACTTTATTTTCCAGCTAGCAACATATGTATTCTTGGCTTTGCACTGTACCAATTTGAGATGGAAGAAAACCTGGATTTGTACTACAGATCCTCTCAGCAAATGAGAAGAGAGAAATATCATAGTTAAATAAACTCATTATTTTAAAATTAACTAAATTTTCTAAAACTGTATGAAACTACAAAAAATATGAAGGACTATTAAGAGACTGTGGAGGCCTTGATATCAAACAGCAATTTTCTAATGTGCTTCTCCTGCTGGAAATGCAGCCTTGTGCCAGAGTCAGAGGCAGTAGTTACCCAGAGAAAAGATTTCACTGCTGCTATTTGAAGAGTAAGGACAGCAAAACTTGCCCTCAGCATGTACAGACTAAACCTCAGTGGAGGTTAGGGATTGTGTACTTAAGCCCAGGTTGTAGTGGCCTAGAAGGAGATTCTTGCTGTCCTTTGTGGGTTTCATGGTTTGTCTCCTTGCCCCACTGCCCTCCTGCCTTGTGGGAAGTTACTTGAGGTCTGTTCTGGATCCCAAGGATAAAGTGGGGAAAAGTCACATCAGGAAGTCATGCAGACAAGAGCTTGTTGCTGAAGAATACCTGGGCAGTGCTCTGACACAGTGTCCTGGTGGGATCCACCTTGTTGCTGTCTTATTGCTCCCTGCCACATGCTCAGTGTCAGAGCCGCTGTAGCAGAGGTCTCCACTGGTTTTGCCTTGCCCTCTGCTGCAGCAGGAGTTCCCTGGGCATGTGGGTGTGTTCAAACTAACTGGGACACAAAGAAGCAAAGGAGGAGGAAAGGGAATCCTTAGCAGAATTGCCTGTGATTTGCCATCCCAGATTTCAAGCTTTTAGGTCAATTACCCAGCAGTTCAGATCATCTCCGATTGCATTGCAGAGTATTTGGCTGCCACTGTGTGTGGCATGAAGGGCACATATTGCTACTTCTGGGGCAGCTGAGCTGTGAAAACTGCTTTGGTTATCTGAGGCTGAAGTACATGTGAGGCAAAACTGGGGAAGACCCCTGAAAAAAGCCAGCCCTTGGAATGTTGGATACAATCACAAGCAAAATATGGAAGGCTCCACCAGAGTTGTAGTAAATGGAGCAGCTGGTCATGGGTCCGTCATGTCCAGCAAATCACTTGGGCTGGCCACGCATGCCTGATTCCATGGACGTGAAGGAGAGGGGAAACTCTGGAGAAGGAGGAATGAACTGGACCAGGGAGAGGGGTCGTGGCTCTTGCCTGTGTAGGCAAGTGAATTTGAAGGATGGTGACTAAGAGATTCTGGTTTTCTAAAAATAATACTTTCCACTGACCGAAACCACAGCTTTTGCTGATGCAGCTTTTGATTATTTTACCTCTTATTCCATCTTTCCTAGTTTGCATGATTCAGACTTAGGTAAACACTAGTAATGGTGCCTCACCACAGCACTGTGTGAAACAGACAAGGCTTATGGGGGCAGGAGATCAGGTCCTGAAAGCTTTTTTTGTCCATGAGATCCCCTGTGCAGCTGCTGGACTGAGGGATCAGATATCTCTTTGGTGGTGCTCAGAAGAGAAGTCTGAGGAAAACGATGCTGCTTTCTTCCCTTGCAATGTCCTCTCCTACAAAACTTTATCATAATGACTTTTGTTCTTTTTCATTAAATGCAGCATATGTGAAAAGGCTGCTGAGAGTGAGGTGCTTTGGGCTGTGTTTAAACATAAGCCTTAAGGAAAAATTGAAACAACAGATGAATAAAGTGGTTGTGATTTAACTTGAGCTATAAATACTATTTTCCTTTTTAAATGCATTTTTGGAAGATGAGAGGAAGCCACTTATCATTGAGTTTAAAGCAAGCAAACTATTCCTTCTTTTGACTGAGATGTATGATTCATCTTGACTGGCTTTTTCTTAGTTTTTATGTGTTCTGCTTGTGTTGCATTCATTCCCTGAGCTTATTTTGTTAACCTTGCCACCTGAATAAATTAAGCACGTGTCTTCATGTGGTGTTCCCTTAATTATGTACCTGCTGGTCACAGTTGGCACACCTCTATTTGCATCTGCTTCTTTGTGTAGCCAGAGGACAATTAATGATGCAGGTTTTTTCCCCAGCCTTTGAAAACTTTTTTTTTGTGTATTGTGCAGATTATGTTAAATCACTTCAATGTCCTGTTTTTCCATCCCTTTGGCATTTCTTTATGCACTTGGAGTGCTGAGGTAGTAAGCTAGAGTACGACAGTTGGTACTTTCATTAGCAGTGGTGGTGTACACAAAAAGCCCAAGTCTGAACTAAGAAAGTGAATTCATGTTAGGACTAGCAAGGACAGAGCTATTGAAAACAAAGGTGTTGTAGGCATTTTATCCAGCAAGCTCCACAGAAATCTGTTCCAGTTTTCCTCCATGTCTCTCAGGTCACAGGACTCAGCCAGCTGCCCTGGAAAAAAAAAAAAAGTAGGAGTGAAGAAGTGAAAACCAGCACTTGCAGCTGTAAGCTGCTGGGGAAGATGTACTGGGAGCAGGAGAGATCAGCAGTGTCACTGGTGTCCTGGGTCCTCCCAGCAGTGCAGCAGCTGCTAGGTGGTGTTCCCAGGTGGATGTGAACTGTTCTCAGTGGTACAAAGGGAAGAGAAAATATCTAACATGCAAACTCCTCCTGCTGCTTTGATTTGAGGAAAATTCCCTCGCTGGTCCTAACCTTAGCACGTGAGAAATTGTCAGTAATTCAATAATGGGGTCTAAGCAGGCTCCTGCCCCACAAGAGACACTGAGGCTCTCTAGCTTGGGTCAATACCTGATGCTTCTTCATAGGACCACAGGAAAAGGGTCAGATTGTTGAGGTACTTCACGAAATGTGGGACTGATACAGTGTAACTATGGGCCAAATGAGCACCGGAAAAAGAACGATCCACCTCCCACTTCATTGTGCTCTAGCAGTACTGACAAATTTGACACCTGTGTCCTCATTTCCCAAGTTTCAAGTTCCCATTTCAGAAGCTGCAGGAGCAGTGGTTAAGCAGGACAAAGCACAGCTCAGCTCTTCTCCCAGTTTTTCGCGTGGATGTGTGTGCATGCTGTGCTCACATGCGCTTCCCCTCCTGCTGAACACCATCAGCTTTCTCTCAGGAAAATCTAAAGTTTGCAGTGCAAAGGTGTTGGAGGTAGCTTGTGAGAGATGTAAAACACAGGTACTGCGTATTGGCTGCAGGAGGAAGGACCTGCTAGTTGAAATTTGGCTTTTTCTTCTGACTTGTGACATCTATATTGGTATAAGAATACAGGCATTACTATTGGCACGAGTGAAAGTTTAGATAAAGCTTGACTTTATATCCTTCTCACGTATATGGTGGAGAACAGACTCAAAGATCTCTAACTCCAAGCAAAATTATTTTGAGTGGTATGTGGCCAGTAGGTACCCTGTGTGAGAGTAACTGGTGTGTCAAGAAAATGAGGCAGCTTCACGATAGTGGGGGAAGATGCCCTAGAGTTTAACTGGAACAGCATTAACAGATTCTCTTGGAATGCAATCAGCAAGCAGCAAGGGTTGTTAAACAGATATGAAATTCAAGTGGCTTTACTCTTAATAAAGAAACAGCTAAATAAATATTTCAAGAAAACAGTGAAGTCAAATTGCAATAAATTTTATTATTTAGTGCACTTTTAAAGCCCCAGGACGGGAATACATCTGCATTCAGGAAAGCACTTAAGCACATGCTTTCCTGAATAGGGACAGTCTAAAGCTTATACTTAAGTGCTTTCCTGAATGTGGGCCAGAGCCTCCTAAGAGTTTATTTTAAAGACACTCTGCCCTTAATTAAAACACTTGGTCAAATGTAACAATTAGGTGTCAGCTTGCTTACTGTCACACAGCAGCTTTCTGTAACAGCAGGCGGTAGCACTCTCCAATGACTGAGGTCAGGAAGCAAAGACTACTTCATCAGTTGCCACTGTGAGAGGAAACTCAGTTTTTATGGGCCTCCCAATAGTTCCCTCTGGCAAGTGCCGGCAATCTAAAATAAATTGAAGTGCTCTGCCAAGAGGTGGCCCAAAACTGTTTACAGGGTCTGCAGTGGAACCAGCCTGAGCTCGAGGCTTCTCCCCACCGCAGCAGTGCTGAGCAGCACTGGAGCTCTTGCTGGTGCTGCCAGTACATGTGGTTGGACCTCAGTCGTTCTGCCAGGTGTTCTGTTCCATTTATTCAGATGTTAAAGTTTTATTTGATCATTCCTCACAAGCATCCCGTTGTTCATTTTCTCACTCAGGTGGCTGGGAGCCAGTTGTGCTAATGGCACTATCAGATGTGCTGGGGAAAGTGGAGTCATTGCAATGCTGCTTCTCCCTGATCCAGGGTCCTGGCTGGCTCTGAAATGTAGATGGAGCAGTGATAGCTCCTCCAGCCCTTCCCTGCATTTGGTGTTCAGTGCTTCCCACCTGGAGGAGCAAGGGTTGCTGAAGTAGTTAGGAAATTGCCTTGCTGGGAGGGACAGGTGTGACCTGGTCACACCAGTAATCATGAAAATGGAATTGTTCTGGAACATGTTGTCAAGGAGTACTTGCTCCCCAGGGAGCTGGCCTTCAAGGATCTCCTGCAGTGCCAGGAAACACAGGAAAGTAAGGGTTTTATTCTAGCATCTTGGAAGCAGACAAATGACTTTGATGAGAAGAGGTCCCTACAGAGCTCACCCAGGAGCTGTACTTGGGGCATCCCTGTCCTGAAGCCATTTTGGTGAAGTGTTGGAAGTGGTGGTGGATTCCTGCCTTGTAGCCGCCTCAGCTGTCCTATGAATGAGGAAATTCACTCTTTGGTTTTCCTAAGGAGGTGAACTTTATATTTAAATTGTGTATGGTTTGAAAGCCTGTTGCACTTTCTTTCCCTCATCTTAGCCTTACTATGCCTGCCCTCTGCCTCATAACGAAAGTAGTTCAGTGTCTTCCCCACTTCTGCTGTCCTTTTGAGTTGACTTCGTTGTTACGACGGTTGCATTGTCTCACTTATTTTTATATTCTTTGCTCCAAATTTGTTATCTGTGATTGTGGGATAGCTCACAGCAATCCAAGCTGTTGCCTTTTTCTGTATGGTTCTTCTGAGTGACCCCTGCATAGGGCTTTCATCAGGTTGCAGTAACCTTGATTTTTACATCAGCATTTAATTTCTGACATCCAGGGATGTTAGATGTGGCAAGAATTTAAAAGATGAGGTGGAAGCAAGTCCATGCCACATTCAAAACTCCTCCTGAAAGATTTTCCCACACTAAGTCTCACACGCAGTTGTCCCTTTCTTATCCTTTTGGATGTGGTTTTTAACTTGAACTTGAGAGGACCCAAAGCTTGCTCTTGGCTCTTCCTGGCAAAGAACAAAGGAGAAAATATTTTTTTGTGGAAAAAGCTGAAGAAGGATGTAAGATTTGATAAACAAAGTCTGAAAATTGCATCCCCGATAGGTTGAATTTTCCACTTTATGGAGAATGTGCCAGAATACTACAGTAAAATACATAATGTGTTTCCTCTGCCTTCCCATTGTAAAACTTGAGAGTCATGGCATATTAACCAAAACCAGATACATCCATTGAGTTTCCATACTCTGAAGCAGTATAGGGTGGGGTGAAGCTGGTATTAATAGGTCTATTCATCACAATAAATGTTCCTGGTAGATGTGGGTGGTTCAGACTCAGTGAAGAAATGGCTCAGAAGTGATCAGTCTCCACCCAGAGAAGCAGGAATTTTTAGCAGGGAGTGTCCCACATACCGGTAATAAAAAATGATGGCTAACTGAAGAGTCTTTTCTTGAAGGGTTTTATTTTAAATTCGGGTAACCTGAGGTTTCATTACCACCAGGAGTCATTTTGGTTCCCCAGCTGTTTCCTAATGCAACTTACTAATTATCAGCCCATGCTCCATAGGTAAATCTGCATTTGATTAAGGGCTGGCTTTAGGCTGTCGTCCTCTCTCTTCTGTCCCAGTGCGCCATAAAAAACCCTATAAAATATGGAGGTTCTTGAGGGAATTGGCATCTGCAGCACTGACTGACACGAAACCAGCATTTTTGTGAATTTGTGTCATTATGTAAGTTGTACATTCTCTTCAGAAATTTATCTATTTGTTCATGGGTTTAATTGCTATTCCTTTTACAGCAGGGCTCAGAGTTTGTAATGAGAAGTCTGTGCTGGGCGTTGTACCAATACATAACAGAGAAGGCAGCTCTGCCCTTGACTGCTAAGAGGACATGACGGGATGACAGGAATAACAAAAGGGGTGGAGGACAGAGGAGCGAAATGCTCAAAGATTAACAGAAAAATATGTGTCTATCCACATTAAAGAAATTAATGAAATACAGTGTGTTATGTATCAATATGCAGGAATATGCATTTTGCAGTATTTCACACCACATTTATAGATTTACGTGTTTTTTTAATCTTTAAGGAAAAGTAAGGATTGCACAAAGTTTATTTCTGTACAGGCAGAACAGTCTTCTGTACCTAATCTTGCTTCCATGTCCATGGGAGGCATGTGTACACGGAAATCATTTTTAGGCTAGTGCAGCTGAAACAGAAATTGAGACATCAGTGATGTCTGGGTTTAGAAATTTGGTATCTGCTCATAAATTGATGTTTTGAACTATCTGCTTGGTGGAGAACAGAGGGATCATTTCTCGTGTTGAGTGATGGACCTGTCTTGATGGTTGGGCTCAGCAGAATATACAGACTCACTCGGCATTTTGGAGAACAGCTTGTAGGGGATTGAGTCAGTTGACTGAACAGGAGAAAAGCAAATACATTTCTATTTCAGTGCAAAGCCCAAACATGGACAAAAAGGAACCTTTCCCCTTAAAGTTTGTTTTTTGGGTTTTTTTTTTGGGAGGATGGCAAGAGTTCATATAGGGTTTGTGACACAAAGCAGTCACTGAGGTAAAGGTAACTGGTTATTTGCTGCCCACATGCTGTAGGCATTTTCAGAGGCTCGTAGGCATGGCTTTGCATTTCATGGTATATTCTACAGGGGAGCTTATGGACTCCCTGGGAGTGAGAGAAGCACATTCTTCTTGTTTCTGCTAAATGGGCTTTCTGGCCATTTTGAAGTCCGTACTGAGAAATCACAGAGACCAAGTGGGTTGAACAATGGGCAAAAGTTTCCTGAGAAGGCTGGAAATGCAAATGCATTCCCATTTCTTAGAGTAATGCAGATGTTGGTCTCGGCTCTGAGTTTGTTTGCTGTGGGCTTTCTGCAGCAATTGAAGACAGCCCATGCCTCGGTGGAGGAGCATTGTCTGTTCAGCTATGCAAGGGCTTGTAATTTGATCATGTAATTCTGAGGTGGTCGCATTTTTGTGGATGAATGTGGGAGGCTGTGTGCCACGTTGCACCCTTGCTGCCTTGGGTTTTACCATTTAAGCCTCCTGTTTGCTGATTACACAAATGCCGAGGTTTCAGTCTTAGGGCTTCATTTCTGGGTCCTCCTGTTCTTAACTTTGAAGAAAGCAGCAATCTCCACCACAGTCCAGATAGTGTTCACAATGTGACTTCTGGGTTGGCTTCGTACACACTGTGGCTTGCACTGATGAACTGCTAGCCCTCATGGGTGAGAGGTGGCTGGTGCCAGGGTGAGTTTGGATGCTTGTGGACTCCTCTGAAATACGTGGCAGTGAAAAATTCAGATGGTAAATCATGTTCCTGGTTGGTGGTGGTGAGCACAGATGAGTAGTAAGTCAGGCTGAGGTGGAAAAAAGTGGCCAGAGGCTGGGGCCATGACTCTGCATTGGTCAGTGATGGAGGGGAGAGAAATGTGGGACTGGTGAAACGGATGAGTCAGGCAGGAACGTTTCTGCACAGATTCCTGGGTGGAGGAGTGAGTGAGATGGATTACTGATGCACTGTGTGAGCAAGCTGGGGTGTAAGGCTGCTGCTGAGCTTCTGGTCATAGCTGGCACAACACTGCAGAAATGCAGTGCTTTTTGTGGAAGCAGTGGTAAATGGTGGCATTAAAGAAATTGAAAGTGTTCTTATGGGTTTGAGATGCTGAATTACCCTACAAGTGATATTTTGAGAGAGTGGACAAGTTTGCAAAGAAAGTTTGAGTAATTTTGCTGCTGTTGACTTTCAGTGGTGCTCTAACCTAATCTCAACCACATCTGCAAGAAGGAGGAAAAGGCTCTTGAGTTTTGGGTGCCAGAGTTCCTATTCCAAATTGTCTTTTGTCCTGTCTGTGGCCAGTCCTCCTTGGGGATGAACTGGGTGCCAGCATGATCCACTTCCTGGGACCAGCTTGAGCATCCCTGCCACGGATATAAAATTATTCCAAACCTTGTTGCAAGCATACCTGATTGAAGGGGAGGGCTGGGCATGACCTTTGCTTGCCTCTTCTTCTGGAAGTGCTGGGGGCCACCACCTTGCAGTTATTTTGGGGTCTGAGTTAGCTCACAGGTACCAACAGTGAGCAGATGCAATTTGGCTTGAAAGTAACCATCCTCCTGTATTTTTGATTAGTTCTAGTAAATAACAATTTTGGTATTCTGTAAGTATGACTTGTCATGAGTTGCATTTCTGAGTTCCAGCATTATTGTTGGTCATTCTTTTTTTAAAAATTAACATTTTAGCTTTTTTAACAAAAGAGCTAAAGTGTTATGGTTTGGACTTTTTAAGGACATTATTCTTCTTTCTATTGAAATAGAAATGAAAAAGGGAAGAAAAAAACATAGTGTCTTTCCTATTAAGAAAGATTCTTTTTTTCCATCCTTTTACCGGCATATGAAATGGTTACTTGCAAAAGTTTCTTTCATTTTTTAAGAGCCCCCGGCCTTTTTTTCTTGAAGGAAGTGTTTCAAATATGGAAAATATAATTTTTCATTAACTTGATTTTTCATTAACTTAATTTTGGAGGGTTTTTCTTGATGTGAGCTCAGTTTACCAACTGGAGCTACCTAGTTGATCTCTTGAATTGACTTTTTTCAGTGGATCTCTGCGTAACAGTTTCCCTCTTCTTTTTTATTGCCAGAGTAGGATTAGAATGAAAGAATCAGCCAAAAGATAGAGAGTGTGCATAGATTAAACTGTTAGTCCAGATGAATTATGCAAAAAACATGCATTGTGAAAAGCACTGGGGTAAAAAGTATCATCCTTTGAAGGTTAGCTTGTAGAGTGCAAAGAAAACAACCAGATTGCAGCACTTTGGAGCAAATTTTTTGCTTCCCTTTTAAAATAATTGAAAAATCAGTTATTTTCATACAGTCATGTGTAAGTATTTTAGTGTTGACCTTGCCTTTTCATAACTTTTTCTTGCACAGTTCTTCAAAAATTCCTTTACTGTTTTTCTCAGATTTTATCTCAGAACATGTGTTTTTGTCATTAATTTCTTTCTTATACCTTCATTGTTTTACCAACTTTTAGTTGGCTTACAGTCTATCTGTGTGTGTGACTTACTATCAGTTCCAGTTCAGTTTGTCCTACGAGCGTGATTTTTTCTCCTCCTTCTCCTCCTCCCCTCCCTCTTTCCCCTCCAGGACTCCCTTTGTAGTGCTAGGCTGTGATGGGGTGCTGATCCTCCTGTGTTGTCTTGCATTTGTCCCTGAACATTTCTTGCTGGCCACCTTTGGAAACAAGGCTCTGTTCTTCCCGAGTTGTTGGTCTGGTCTATTAGAGCTGTTTCAGTGATCTCATCAATCTGACTCTGCTTAGGACTGTAAATAAGTGTGACTTGCTGAGTGCCACGTCACAGACAGAAGGCTCAGCCTCAGCCCTCCATCCGCCTTTGTTGGCTGGTTTTTTGGTTGAGCAAATGAAAAGGAGGCAGATCCTTCAGTTTTTGAGCTGGTCATAGAGCAGTATCAAGAGGCTTTATTGGAAATTGTCCCTTTGCTTTCCTGTTGCTGGTTTTCTTTTCTGAGAAGCTTTGCTCATGTATTGCCTTACAGCACCTACCTCCAGGGCACGAGCTTGTGAGCAGACTGCCAGGGACTCACAACCACTTCTGTGATTTCTGCCCACATCAGCCTTTTCCCACATGAAATCTGCAGGGAGTGGATTGCCAGCCTTTCTTTCTTGTGTATTTCTAGAGCAGAAATGAACAATTAAGATTAAACTCTTCATGTTGTTGTCTTGACTGAAAAGAAAAAGCTGGTTAATATCTTTGCTCTTTGCTTTTCAGTCTTTAGTTCTGAATTCTTCTGTAGAAGTCTAGAACAATACATTTATATGTGTCATTTAATACCAGAAGGAGTTGTGTTTAGTGTAGTGGCTGACTCAAGGATTTTGAATGTGTGACAACAAATATAAGTGTATCATATAAGACTCATGATTAAACTTCTCGATATGGGAATGGGATGAAGTGCGATATTGATGGTACTGTGGCTGCAGGAAACCCCTTCCTGTTGATCTGCTGGGCAGACTGTGCACCAGGCAAGCAGTGTTACAGATGAGAAAAAGAGGGAACCAGTAACAGCTATTTCAGTTCTAGACCTGTTCATTAGAGGTCCTTGAGCAGATACCCAAGCAGTTAACTACAGACCTAGGAAAAAAATAAACTTGTTGCCAATATGGACTTTGAGTTATGAGAGCACTAACAAGGGGTAACCTTTTGAGGCAAGATTGTTTGGTTTGGACATACCTAAAATTAGAAAAACAAAAATGTGCAAACAGATGTTTCAAGGTTTTGTTTTGTTTTGAATGAAAGTATCCAGTCCTAGCTCAGGGTTTTTTTAGGCCAAGTTCTGGTTCAAGGCAGGTAGGAGATCTTAAAACTGACTTAGAAAGCCCTGAAATTACTCAAAAAAAGTGAGCACCAGCATAAATTGTAGTGATGCCTATGGATTCAGAGTGGACAGGGGAGCTGAACCTCTGCCAGGTGGCAGTCCTGCAGTGGGGCTGTGCTCACTGATGCTGGTCTATGCGCTGTGCATTGTATTTTGGGAAGCAATACTGTGTTTTTGTGTGCTTTTTGGATCCTACAAGAATTTTGTTGTTTTGCTTTGGGGCTTTTTTGCAGTCAAGTGAGTGGACAAATCAGAAATCTGTTGCTGGCATAAGATTTTAGTAGGGTTGTATATGTGAGTGAAAAGGAGCTGCAGATTTAGTGTCCATTGAACAAGCCAACAGGATGGCAGTGAATGGTTTGTTTGCAGCTGACAGGCCCTGGAAATTAGTTGTAAAAAAAGAGCGGAATGAATTATTCCAGCTAACAGATCTGGAGTGTTCACAAGCTACTCACTGACAACTGGAAAATGGAATAATATCTTTTGGCTGGTTAAATCCTTGAAGGATTAATAACCTTGAGAACAGTAGCGCTTGATGGGTTGGAAGAGTGCTTCAAATAAATAAAGAAACTAAAGAGTCTTTGTTGCTTTTTTTCCTTCCATAAGTTGAAATTTGGAAAGATACCCTTCATAGCAGCTGTCAGGAAAGTGTATTATGAATTGCCCTCACCCCCTTGAGAATCCTCAAAGAGCTGGCTGATGTCAATCTCAAAACCTTTCTAGATGATTTTGAGAAGTCGTGTTCTGGTTTTAAAGGGCAAGAAAGAGGATGCCAGAAATTACAGGTCTGTCAGTCTCACTTCTTTGCCTCGTACAGCTGTGGAGAAGATTGTTCTGGGAAGTATGGAAAAATATCTGAAAGACAATGCAGTGATCAGTCACAGTCAGGACAGCTTCATGAGAGGAGAGTCCTGCTTATCAAACCTGATTTCCTTGTATGGCAAGGATGCAGTTGACCAAGGGAAGCCAGCTGATGTAACCTTTCTGGATTTCAGCAAACCTTTTGAAAGTGTCTGTCACAGGATCCTTCTGGACAAACAACACATCATGTGATGGGTGAACAAATGGCTCTCGGGTCAGGCACAAAGGGCTGCAGTGAATGGGGTGACATCAGACTGGTGACCTGTCACTACTGGGGTTCCACAGGGCCCCATCCTTGGCCCTGTGCTCTTCAACATCTTCATAAATGACTTGGATGCAGGACTGGACACTGAGCAAGTTCACAGATGATACAAAACTGAGAGGAGTTGCTGATTTCCTTGAAGGCAGAGAGGCCCTGCAGAGAGACTTTGACAAATTAGAGGTCTGGGCAATCAACACCAGGAAATATCAACAAGAGAAAGTGCTGCATTCTGCACCTGGGATGGGGCAACCCTGGATGTACAGACTGGGGAAGGAGAGGTTGGAAAGGAGCCCCATGGAAAGGGCCCTGGGGGTCCTGGTCCATGGCAAGTTGAACACGAGCCAGCAGTGCCCTGGCAGCCAGGAGGGCCAACCCTGTCCTGGGGGCATCAGGCACAGCATGGCCAGCTGGGCAAGGGAGGGGATTGTCCTGCTCTGCTCTGAGCTGGGGCAGCCTCACCTCCAGTGCTGGGGGCAGTTCTGGGTGCCACAATATGAAAAAGACATTAAGCTACTAAAGGGCATCCAAAGGAGAGCCACAAGGATGGTGAAGAGCCTTGAGGAAAATCCTTATGGGGAGCAGCTGAGGTCACTTGATCTGTTCAGTCTGGAGAAGAGGAGACTGAGGGGAGACCCCATTGCAGTTACAACTTCCTTGTGAGGGGAAGAGGATGGGCACTGATCTCTTCTCTGTGGTGATGTGACAGGACCCAAGGGAATAGCCTGAAGTTTGATTGGAGAGGTTTAAGTTGGATATTTTCACCCAGAGGGTGGTTGGGCACAGAACAGGCTCCCCAGGGAAGTGGTCACAGCACCAAGCCTGGCAGAGATCAAGAAGCATTTGGGCAGTTCTTTTGGGCACATGGTGTGGTTCTTGCAGAGGGTGCTGTGCTGGGCCGGGTGTTGAACTCAATGATCCTGATGAGTCCCATCCAACTCAGCATATTCTGTGATTCCGTGATACTCTGGTTCACCTGTGAGCCATCTGAAATGTATCATTCCTCTTTCCTCACTGGGCTGATGGGTTTCCAAGATGGAGGATTTCCTTCTTCCATACCGAATTCTCTTAGATGTTTCTGACAATTTATCTCAGACCCTGAGTTTTGTTTTGCCTATCCGTTACTCCTGTGAGTTCAGAAAATAGATGACACAAGTTTGGATTGCAGTTCGGGGGATGTGAAAGGCACTTTGGAGAACTCAGCAGAGCCCTCTGGTCTGTTCAGGACAGCAGGGTTTTGAATAGGGATAACTTCTCTGTGGATCAGGTGTATTACCTCGAGGAAATACTTGCAAGGATTAGGGAGGACATGCCAGTAGCTGACCCTACATTGTTTCACTTGAAATATCTTGGGCTGCTGAGCTGCTGATTAATCTAGAGTCCAGGAGAAATGTGTTGCATGTGGCAGCCCTCCCCTGTGGCAGGAGGTGCTGGGAGTGTTGGGGTCCCCAATTTCAGCACAGGTATTACAGGAGGATCTCAACCATGATCCCCAGCAGCAGAAAAAGTACATCCAATTTAGCCCAAAACCATACTCAAAAGAAATAAAAATTTCCTGACAACTGGAAATGCTGTTTTTCTGCCAGCTCTATAC
The DNA here is from genome assembly GCF_052056855.1 of Sturnus vulgaris. Taxonomy (NCBI): domain Eukaryota; kingdom Metazoa; phylum Chordata; class Aves; order Passeriformes; family Sturnidae; genus Sturnus; species Sturnus vulgaris. The sequence continues at coordinate 71,675,560 of NC_142243.1, read as the reverse complement.
CTGGCTCCAATTTCATCTCCTAATGGAAACAACCTGCAAGATCCTAATTACTGGCTGACAGCTTGGGACAGAAGAGGTAATGGCACTGCTAAATACAGGAAGGAGATTTCATCAGGGCTTTGTCAACTGCCCTGCTTACTCATTGATGTGAGGCAATGACTCCACTGTGGATCTGTGGTCTGGCCCCAGGTCCCTGTCTCGGACCGGATCACTCTGCAGTATGGATGTGATCTGGATCAGCTGTGAACAGATGACATGGGATATAATGCTACCTCGGTGCTTTTATGTTGGCTTTATGCTGCCTGTGGGACACGCAAACTGACAGATGACTTGGCCAGGAGCCTGCCAATAGTCGAGTAGGTAGCAAGGAGTGGAGCAGGCTTCAACCAGCAGAGGAAATTTTTCCTTTATCTTGGTTCTTTATCACATTTTTTAAAATTTGGTAGTAGGAGTTTTAAAGCTGGATTCACCACACCAGTAAACCACAGCATCAGCATTCATACTGACTTTCATCCCCTTTCCTTCTGTTTTTTTTTTTAGCCAGATTGTTTTGCATATCTGACCTGGAACTTGGCTTCACACACACTTGACTCAGCACAAGGGGCCAAGAAGAGCCACTGAGGATGTGATGTCTAGAATGGCATCCTGGAAGTAGAAAGGCAGACAGCAACCTCTAAACTGTCTCTGCCACCAAGGGATGTAGCTTATGGGATTCTCCTTTTGGAGCTAGAATCTGCCATCCTAGCTTTCCAGGTGGCTTCAGAGGTGCTTCTTCTGGTGCTGAATGTTATTCCTTTCAAAATACAGTTTGTCTTTCCTATTCTTCTATTCTTTTTGGGGTATTTTGTTTGGGTTTTTTTTTCCTTTTCTGGTGCTTAAAACCAGTTTTGCATTTTTTTTTCTTGCTGGAGTTCTTGACAGTTTATCATTAGAATCACAAGTTATATATTTGTTTAGAAGCCCTGTCTACAGATACACTTTTGTTCTTACGAACCTGAAGAAGTTAACATAAGCGATTTTGTAGTATGATGTAAGAACCTTAAAGTGGTTTTTGTAGGCTCTTAGAGGTGTTCATAAACAGTTACTCCAAATGTTCTCTATTAAATTTAGGCCCCAGAAGATGGTAGGGTAGGTTGGTCACGCTCTTTCCAGAACTCTTCATTCCTGCTTGTAGGCACACATGTGTACAGATATACTTATGTGCCTAGTTTGTGTGACAGCTAAATGTTTACATGATTTCATTGCAGCCCTTGTAAGGTGACTGTCTCTCTTGCTTCTGCATTGTCAGAAAACCTTGTCGATTTTGGTATTTTAAGGTTAAATATTGGTAGACCTAATATAGATATTGCACATATCAATCCATGTAAATGCATGTATATGTAGAAAAAGGAATGAAGGACAGCTATGCAGAAGGCAGAACCTTATTTTTTTCTGTATCAGTATTGATACATTAAAAACAATGGGGAAAAAAAGAAAAAAAACAAAAAAACCAAACAAAACCTCAAACCCCCTCCCAAATCTTCTCAGCATTTGGTAGTGTGAAGACCCTCTGGGCTTTGCTCCAATCTCTTCTCCAGATCTGAGTGAGAACAGGCTCAGAGATTTGTTGTTTCTTAACTTCTTTTAAGAGGGTTTCCTTTAAAAATCTGTTTATGGTTGGGGAGGACATGCCTGAAAAAATATTTGCACATAAAACAGCTGTTAAGTGAATCTCCACACACTGAGATCAAGAGAACGTGAAGAAATATGTACTTCCAAAGACCTCTCTGCCAACTTGGAGCCTCCTTCAAAAAGTAAATACAATCTCCCTACAAGTTTCTGGTAACTTAGTTACTGAAAAATAAATTGAGCTACTTAGACCCTTGAACCTTCTTATTTTTTTTCTCCCCCTCCCGCTAGGCCTGAAGCTAATGCATGAAATTGTGCTGGAACGATATGCACCGAAGCCAAATAGATTGATTTTAATGTTTCTTTGGTATGTTGTCAGCTAGTCAAGTGCAGGCAGCGATGGAGTTCATCTGTGTGTGAACTAACCACTTCCAGTGGTGCAGCCGCCAGCCTTCCAGCAATAAACTAAAACGTCACAAAGCTCTTTTAAATCTCCCCTTGTTGCCACTTTCTAAACAGATCATCACCTGTGAGGGGCTGTTGGAGGTGCACTACAGTCTTATCAAGGACTTTTTCTCGTTTATAGTTTTAACTTTTCTTTCCTTTTGCCTGCCTCCAAAAGCAGAGGTTTCACTGTGGCAGCGTGACTCAGTTTTGCTCTGTTTTTGTTTGTTTGGGGATGCCATTTGGTCCTGGTCTTTCTAGTCAGGGTGCTTAGGTCCCAGTTCTTTGCTGGAACTTCATAGCCCTTTAAAACACTCTGTGGCCACAGCCAGAAGCGTTTGGTGGTGCGCTACAGATGTTTTTACAGTTCGTTTCCGAACAGCTGCTTTTTCCTTCTTTCGTCTGTTTTTCCTTTATTTATCAAGTCCCTGAGGAAGGCTGACTGCTCACAACCCTGGCAGGGGTCCCTCTGTGAGAGCCGTAGCACGGAGCCTGGGGGCAGACCCCCGGCAGCACCTGCTACTGCTGGGGGAGTCACTTCAGCAGGTTGCCGTGAGCCCAGGCACGGGGCTCTGCAGGCTCAGCCGTGGGCAGACAAGCCAATGCACCTACAGCTTCTCCTAAAATGGTCTGGAAAAAAAATGGAAAAGCACTTGAGACAAGGGACAGTCTTGCCAGGACCCCTCTATGGTGGCTGGAGCTGTCTTCTGCCTTGAGGGTGTGCCATCTGAATAGCTTTTGTCCAACTACAGGTCCTTAAATGAGCTTCCTGGATTAAAACATCAAGGCACATACCCTATCTGTCACCCCAGAGAGGAGTGCACGCTTGCTCACCTGCTGCTGCTGTCCACTCACAGTGTTCCCTCGTGTGCCTTCAGTAGAGATTGGTCCTCTCCTGAAATGAAGAATTTTGACTGCAGGTAGTGGGCAGAAGGAAGAATGAAAACAAGCCAGAGGGCCCTATTTGGCTAGCTGACAAAAATCCCCAGGCGTTTGCAACCAATCCTTGGCTCATGAGCTGGATTTTTCCCATTCATATTCCCTTTCAGCAGGCAGATTTCTGTGGATTTTTTCAGGGGAAGAAGTCCAAAGATGAATCCTTTCTCCACTTGCCCTCTTATAAAGTTGTTTGTTTCTTAACTTGTTTGCAAAATCACAAATATATTTCATCTGCTGCTCTTTTCTTTTCCTTTATGGCAGTTCTTTTCTTGTTGGAGTGCAGGACAAGTGAATGCTGTTGGAAGGCTCCAGGGTTGTTACAGCCATGTTTGCTTCTGTTGTGTGGGCCAATAAATCCAGGGCTGCTTTTTCCCAACAAGGTTTCAGATTTTATAACAGCAGATTTTAGATGTCTCCTGGACTGGAGGATGCTGATGGAATTGGCTGGTTGAGGGTCTGGTCCAGCTTTGTTAACTCCAAGGCCTGTCAACTCTTTCATCATTGTTTTGTCAAGTCTGGGCTGGGCAGGTAATTGCTTGTGACAACTTCACAACTCTGAGAGATAAGGTTGATTTTTTTTCAGTTCAGACTCTTAGAGCAGCAGCTGGAAGGCTGGATGCCAAACCAAAGGGTTTGCTGGATGAAGAGACAAGTGGTAAAATGATTTTGCATTTTGTGATTCTTTTGTAAAAGAACTTAGCTGGCCACCCCTAATGATGAGTTAAATTAGCTGTGTGGTCTTGCAAAAGGAAGTGCAAGACACTGCCATTCTCTTTTAATAAATGACCATCGTGCTCTGGCTTCTTGCAGAGCATGGGGAGTGGGGGCAGCTCTGGCGTGGAAGGAAGAAGCACTGAGAAATCAAATTTGAATAGAGTAGATTTTATGCAAGCTGGCAGGGGACTTTGTGTCCTGGAGAGGAATGACGGGGCCTGAAGGAAAGTCTTCTGCTTGAGCTGATTTCTGGGAATCTTCAGCAGAGGGTGAAGTGGAGGTTGCCTGGGGCAGGGGAGCAGCAGGGTCAGCAGGCAGCAGCACTGCTGCGGGTCCTGCCCGTCCAGGGGCAGGGAAGAAATACATGAGGTTGGGTGAACTGGGTTGGGCTCCTGTCCAATGTGTGCTTGTGCAGCAGGGAAGCCAGAAGGTTGCAAGGATACCTGAGAAGAGGGTCGAGGCAGGAATGTGGTGGCACTCATCCTCTGAACTGGGGTCAGAGTGCCCATGACAGAGAATGATGTCTATGTAATCATTGTGGAGACATCCCCATGTCTGTCCTTCGTGCCTCTTTGTCCTGTTTCCTCACTCAGCTGGATCAGAGATGGACCCTTCCCTCTCTTTCACTTGAGCAGACTACTGTTCTGCAAGTGGTTGGAGGCGATTTCTCATTTGAAACACCTTCCAGCTTAGCTTTTGAAAGAGAAAGTTGCTTTTTGTTGGCATTTGAGTTGTGTCACTCCTGTCAATACTGCCCTTTCTACATCACTGTCACTGATCTGCATCTCCCATGCCAGATTAAGTGGGTTGAAGCTGAACATACCAGACTCATGTGGTGTCATGCAAAAATGAATGCCATTTATTTGTCTGATGAGTCAGTAGGGCCAAGAACAGAGATGGCATTTGCCAGTTAACTCATTTCCATACGTTGGGTATTTGGCAGTAGCTTTGAGCTCTTTTCTCTTTCTGTTGCAGCAGCTGATTTGTTTCAGAGCTTATCTCCTGTTGAACTAGACTCAGAAGAGTTAGTGTGGTAAGACACATTTTGGTATCAGCAAAAAAGTTGTGCAGCAAGTTTTTCCTACGATTTTATAATTTTTACAGCATTTGCAGAATTAGCAAATGTGCTATGAAAAATATTATAAGGCTAGAAATGTGTATTTGGCTTTTCCATTTTTAAAGATGGTCTTTAGGACAAAACTACTTTTTAATGTTAATGAAACAGTAGGAGTTGAGATTTTTTTAATACCTGAAGTGAGGCACCTTTATTCCTAATAAATAAGATTTCTTCTGATTTCTTTTTTCAGTTTGTGTAGGTTTACCAGTCCTGCCCAGATGCTAGCTTAGCTAGACAGCTTCCCTTTGTCTTTGAAACCTACTTGCTTCTGATTTAGGTTTGAACACCACAAAAACTTAAGCTGATACTTAAACCTGTGTACTTGGTAAAGACTCATTAAAATTTGAGTGGAATGTAGACAGCTTGAAAAGCTGTACAAGTGTATACACTTTTGGAGGACTGATGGAGCATTTGGGTTCAACTGAGCGAGAGCACTGCTTTGTTCTGTGTAGCTTAAGAAGCATAACCATGAGAGCCTCTTTCTGCAACCCCTCCTCTTACAGAGCTGTTACCAACTCACTTCAGTGAAATATCAACACTGAGAAACTTTGTCACCCATGATCGTTGTGTTTCAATGACTATTTAAAAACACTGTGTTGAAGTTCATCCTTTAGAGAAGATTATGGGAAAGCACTTAATTTCACTTCTGTTTAGGATTATTTTTGGCCAAGTTTTTTTTACCAAAAACAGCTTAGTTTCAGAATACAAAATGTGAAAATCTGTACTGCATGACTTCATTTATTAACAACAGAAAAACCGTCCCATATGCTTTACTGGCAGGGAAAACATATTTTTTACATAATAGAATTAGAGTATAAAATATTGTTCCCTCTTGGAAACATCATAGCATATTAAATATGAACTTGGGAGCTACATTTCCAAACAGTTTGATTGTAAAAGCTTATTACAGTTTGATGTATGCCCTAATATCTTTCACTTATGTTGGTTGCAGGCATATTAATTAACTAAGAAAATGTCGATTAATGGCTGTAAAATTATGAATGTGTATCTTGCCACTCCAGAGCCTTCAAGCAATTCTCAGGGACTACCTTTGCTTTTGTGGGGCTTAAGACTGGAAAGGCAGTTTTCCAGGCTAAATAAGTGAAGGAGGTACATACACAACTGGCCTTCTATGCCTTAAGAGCAACTCCAAGCATTGACATTTATGAACGTTCTGTTTTGTGCGGTTTATGCTGACATCTGGAAGCCTTGATCTGAACTGGCACTCTCCTGTTGTGCAAGCAATCTACATAAGGCTCTGTCCTGGTCTAGGAGTGTTCAGAGTCCAATTAAAACTAGATGCAATAAATAGCTTTGCTAAAAATTCAAAAGGGAATGGGAAGAGGGAAATGGTAAAGCACGGTGGTTTTTGTTGTCTCTGGATTCACATTTTAAAGCCCCCAAATTCATAGGAAATTGTGAAAGCAATATTTTAAGTTATGAAACTCATTGTTTTTGCTGGTACACTTCGCATTTTTTCACAGTTGGATTTCTACAGCTGTGTTCAGATGAAGGCTTGAAGGTTGCAATGGTAGAAAGATCTCCTGGTGGGAGCCTGGACAAGTGCAAAGCTCATGGAGACACATCTGCTGGAATCTTGGACCTAAGTGCTGCAGCTTCAAGTGTCAGCAACACAGTCTGCAAAGAAACACAGGCAGAGAACTAATAAAAATCTCTGCATAATTACACTTCCACTGGGCATCCATGACCAGACATTTAATATATGCCTTGACCTGTTCACGATTCCAGGTTGCTCCTAGTCCTCTCTCTGCCTTTGATTACAAGCAAATTGCAACCCATGTTGCTGGTAGGAGTAAGCCCGTCTGGAAAAATGTAGGTGTTGCCTTGTAAAACAGGAGGGTTAAACCACTGCCTGGTTCTCCTTAGGAGTCCTGTGGACAGATTTGGAATGAGCAGCAGCAATGCACACTCTGCAGTGCTGTTCCACTGGTGTCCTCTCTCCTCCACCTGGGGACATCCCTCTTGTCTATTAAGGAGCCTTTCTACAGGGATTGACAAGAAGGACACATTCTGAAATGGCTTCCAGTTGACATTTCTTCTAGAACCTGAACTGGGAAAAGCCACTGCCCTTCCCATCACTGTACCCCTCTAGAAAGGTTACAAACATTTCATCAGGAATTATTCGTTCAGGGCAGGCTTCAGCACAGCAGGGCCAGTAAGGAGAAATCTTTGTGGAAACACCTGCATCATTACAAACCTACTGTTATTAAGAAAAGGATGAAGTTTCTTGTGACTCTGGATGTATGAATTAAATCTTATATTCAGTTTTTATATTTAAACTCCCACTATTTTTATTGTAGACTATTACTGGAGATGGGGAGGAAAGAGCTCTCTTTGGAGAGATGCCTTCAAGCAGTAAATGGAGATCAGAACAAGTATTTAAAGACTGGCCTAAGTATGTTTTAACAATACTAAAAGAAACCAAAGGCAAAATTCATGGTGTTTTTTGTTAGCATATTAAGTGAGCTTTTGTTATCTTCCTGACTGTCTGGTCAGAGAACGTTTTATTCATTAGGCAGAGCAAATTGGAGTAAAACTGTTTTTTACTCTTTGTGTTGTATTGTGTGTTAAATGTTCACATGTGCTTTCATGAACAATGAAGGCAGTATCTTGGGTCTCAAGTAAGGTAGTATTTGAATTAAGATTTTTGATGTGGAACATGCACAGATGAGAACTAATGAATGCCTCTGTCAGCTGGGATTGTAGGGAACTCATTGAAAAGGCTTCAGGTGTTCTTAAAATCCCATCCATAAACTGTCCTCCAAAATACCTCTTCCCTCTGTCTGTCACAGAAATCTAGGCTGTGGTGTGATTTGTCATGAAGCTGTTTCAGTCCCAGGCTCTGTGACAGCAGCAGCTTGCAGGCAGATGGGTGCTCCTCTGATTTGCTTCACTTGCCCAGACTTCAAATGAGACTTTGTGTAGAGTGAGATTTAAGAGCACCAGAAGCTGAGCCCACATGGCTTGACTTAAGGAGGTACTGGGTCCCTGTGGCCATCCTTGGTGGCAGTGGGGCTTCCAAGTGGCACTGCTGCCCCAGGTGTGTGTAACTGAGCCCTTGCTAAGGCTGGAATGGGCATATTTGTCCAGAAAAGCTTCTGTTCATTTTGTTGGCCTTTGGGTTAGACCCTGTGTTTGGCAGGCTGTACTTAATCATGCTGTCACTGAGGGACAGCCTATTTGTTCTTCACAGTCTTCCCATTACCCATGTTTATGGACTGTCAGCAAGTGCCGTAGGCTGTTAGCTGCCTCTCCGTGCCCACGCTGTCTTCATAACCACATATTTCCACAGCAGAAAAGGAGATTAGTCACAGGAGGAAGCAGGTGTGTCATATGTAGGAAAGAGCATGATTGAACAGTGGTGTTTTCTGCTTAGGCTTCTCAAGTGAGCTGGAGGAGTTCATCCTCAGCACGGCATCCCCTGTGGTTCAGCTGTGAGGCTCAGGGACAGGAATACCCCCAGGCTAACACCTGCATTTTGTACAGAAGAATGCTGCCTTTAACTAACCCGTGGAAGTTTTCTCCTTTCTGCTTGTGAGCCTTTGGAGGAGGAGGGAAAAAAAGAATTCTTGAATTCACAGTAAATATAGTTATGTTATAATTCTTTTGTCCTTTTTTAGCTAAAGGCTTTCCATGTCTTCTTGAAATTGTTGGTTTTTTGTGCTGAGTTTTGCCACTCCAGTGATGGCTGGGGATCTGAGCACCCTTGTCTGAGGAATGTGGTGTGAAGGGAAGTTTCAGCTTGCTGCTGTTGGTACAACCCAGAGCAGATGGGAAGGTCTTCTCCTGGTCTTGCTCTGCTGTACCTGTTCCTACCATGCTGTGTTTGTTCCTGACTCTCCTGGGGGGCCAGCAGCCAAATGTGGGTTTCCAGAGTGATGCTGTAGTTGCTGGAGTCATTTTTACTTTGCCTTAACCATAGCAGGCCCTTGTTTTAGCAGCAGTTTTTCTCACAGGTCAGACTGCCCGGGCTGCACCTTGGCACCCTTCTTACTTTTCCCTATATCAAAATGGCCACATATTTCTGCTTTTCAAAGCTAGGCTGCAGCTGCTGTGGAGGGTTTTGTTTTATTTAAAAGCTTCATTTTTGATTGTTATGTTGCTAGACCGAAGTTGAGCTCTTTGTCATTGGTTTTTGAGATGTTGAAACATGTTAAGAGAAAAACCTGTGAAAATTTGCATGGTGAAGCTGGGTTTTTGCCTGCCTTCTTAAAGAGAAGTAAATCCAGATGAAGGGAAAATTGTTTCCTCTTTACCAACATTTTAGGAGTAAATTTAACCTTCAGCTGCACCTGTGTTACAACTATTCCCATGGCAAAAGGGGACAGAATTTGGGCTTTGATGATCTGCTCTACTATGAGACAAGGTTCAAATGGATTTCTCCCAGTCACATGTTGCTTGCATATTTATTTTTCTAATATACTCTTCAATAGTTTCAAGAAATGGCTAAAAAGGTCCAGAATGTAAGTTTATTGTTATGCTACTGTTGTTCAGGAAATTCAGAGTAAAATACTACATGTATTTTGAAAGAGACAAAATTAGCAGTAGAACTTTGTACCTCACTGCCCTTCCACAGTTGGTCTGTATATCAGCTGCAGTAATGAAGTAATAACACAAAGATAGTCACCTCCCTGGAGTGGTTTCTAATGTGCAAGCAGAATTTATGGGGGTGCATTGTTCAGGAAACTTATTTTCTCCATGGCAGATACTGCAACCAAGTTTATGAAATGATGTGTTGCTGAAAATAATCCCTTTGTATTTTGATAGCAGCTCCTGAAACCCCTTACCTAGTTCGAGGATTATCTTAATCTGCATCAAGAGATACAGATGAAAGTTTGTAGGAGGCAAAGGTATTTAGGGGTGTTTTGTGTACTTGAGGCAGCTAAAGAGAGATCATGGACAAATTTTTCTGTTTTCCTAATTACAGTGAGTATCCAAAACGAATAAGGGTAGATGCTGTGATTGGACTTTATCCTCTGATATGAATGGATACTGCTAACACGGTCTCTCTTCTGTCTCATGGTCATGCTGGGAGCACTCTGCCATGCACATGGGGGAAGAAAATGGTGATAGAAGCAACAGGGAAGCAGCACCTGGAGATGCAGTTATGTTAGGAGGTGTTGTTCTTGCTCAGAGGAGCCATAGGGAGGTAATGGGATGTGTTCAGAGACCTCTGTGTTGCTGCTTTCTCTGACCTCCACGGTTCAGAAATCCTATCATGAGCATGTGGCCAAAATATTAGGTCACTAGTAAATGAAAGATGATTATGAGGAGCATGGCAAGACACAAATGATATGGGGAGGTTTGAATGCCAGTAACCTTTCATATTAGCTAGTATGAAATGGGAATTTTGCTCATAAAGCACACCCAGTCAGCAAGTGGGATGGATTGCATTCAGAGATGGTCTTGAAGTAGTTTTGTATTCTTTCCATCGGGGGCAGGAAGCAGACCTTCTCTGTCAGTAAAGTTTTATTGAAGAAAGAGCCTTGTTCCAACTGGTGACAGGGCAGCATCATCCCTCAAGTAATTGTATCCACCACAAAAGGGATTTTGTGTCAAAGGAGCCTGACCCGATTCATCAGGTGGGTGAGGGGCTCCTTTAATTGGTCTGAAATTATGATTTCGATGATAGACATGGAGAGCAATGAAGTTAGGCTTGGCTAATTGCAGGCTTTCTGAGCAGCAATTAACATGTCAGAAATGTAGTTATGCTTGAGGGAAATGCTGATACTTTCCTTGCCTCCTATTAAAAAAAAACCAACCCAAAATAACAAAACCACAAATGGAAGTCTCCTGTAAACTAATGCAAACAATCTGGTAGTGCTTGGGGACCTGTTTGTCAGTGGTGTGACCCGATGGCTGTAAAGTGGGCTGCCAGCAGCTCTAGCTAGCTTTGCTCTTACTGAAGGCAGAGAGGATCACGCTGTGTGTATGAGCCTTGTTAATGCCCCTGGCAGCTGTAAGAATTGCCAAGTCTAAAAGCAGCTTATCTCCTGAGGAGGAGAGCCCCCTCACCAACCCCCTCCAAAATTAGACAGATTAACTTCCTAAGAAATGGAGAGTTATTCTGCCCCAAACTTACACTGCTCATTCAAGCTAATCTCTGGAGGGCTGAAAGGCCTCTTGTGTGTGATTGGAATCATATGATAAAGCCTTGCTTGCTTTCTCTTTTATTGTGCCAAGAAGTTTTTCTTGCTTTTGATCTAGCTGAGAGCTGAAGTGGCTTTTAGTCTGTTTATGTGTCATGCGGAGCATTTTGAGAGAAGAATTTTGGGTCTTGTCTCTGGGTTTCTGGCATGGTATGTCCTCATACCCCATGTGGTGCTCTCCTCAGGCATCAGCTGTACCTTCCCCTTCCTCGTGATGGCTCAGAGCACCTCCCAGGGAGCTTCTCCACTGTGGGGCAGAATGCAGACTAAACAGGGGTAGAGTTATCTCCATTTGCAGATTATGTTCTGTGGGCTGAGAAAGAGAGAATGCTACAAGAAATTTTGATCACTCCTCCTCTCCTCTGTGTCCTGGCCCCACACCGGGGAATTATGATTGTGTCTTCTGCTGTTCTCAGGCATGACCTGTAAAAATACTGTCAGTAAACACTGAATTGCACTAGCTGCATAGTAATCAAGAGATGTAATGAATAATCTTTGCCTCATTCTTCTCTGTGATCTCCTAATCCTTGCCTGATGAACACCAAGTTCACTTCCGAAGAGGTCTAACTTTGGCATAGATGTGTGAAGGCTATAAATGTGAGGTTTTTTTCCCAAAAAAAGACTAACTTTCCACTTTATTAAATGCTTGAGAGTCTTTTACATCAAAAATCTGTTACAGATTTTTTCCTAAGAACAAGCACTCTTTCCTCCTCCCACACAAAAAAAAGTCCCAAGGAAAAAAGAAATCTTTCCGATGTTCAATACATCAGGGTTGTAAAAAGGCAACAAGGCCTGAGTGCATGGGTGACTTCTGTGCTCCCCAGGACTGCATCCTCATTTCTCTGTAGAGCTATAGGATTTGCCTGGGCATGCTAAGATTACATTTCAGAAGGGCAGGAGAACTTCCTCCACACTGCGTTTTCAGTGCTGCTGCCAGATGCTGATGCTGAGGTGTCCCCCGTGCTGCTGCAGCTGTGGGTGTCTGTTGTTGCAACCTTCCCCTCTTGGCATGAGGAGCTGAGCTGGGAGGTTTATGGCAGATCCAGAGTGTGCTAATGCTTGGCTGGTGCTGGGGGAAGCTGAGGGGCTGCTGATGGTGTGGGGCTACAGACTCCCCCCACAGCTGGTTACTCTGTGCAGTGGATTGGTACCACTCCTGCTTGCTTTATTGCCAGCTGGGATTGAGGGTCCTGGGAAACACTTGTTCCTGAAAGGAGCAAGAAAAGAGGAATTGCAGGACGTGTGGTTAGTTGAGCACTTAATAATTTGGGAACATCAAGGCAGACTCCCAGGCTCTCTTCTGATAAGATGAAACACTCTAAACTGTGTCAGAAATGAAGCTTCCAAAAACATCTGAATTTGGATCATGGCTCAGACCTTGGCTCCCTCCTGACCTCGTGTAAATCATGTAATTTCCCCTAAGAAACATAAGGGACCTTGCCCTTTGAACCTGTGATTCTTGGCTCATCCCTCTTCTGACTTTCCTGTTCAACTCCTGGAAGCCATTCTTGTTTGCTGTCAGGTTAGGGAACTGCCTGCTCTGTCTTCTCCTTGCAGAGCAAATGGGAGAAGAGTCATTCATTCATCTGTAAGCTGGTTTCTGTCACAATGAAGTTTTTGCCTTCCTCACTTTTTTGGCCTGCCTTGCTGCTCTAAAGTCTTAATGGCAATTCAAAGCCTGCCTAGCTAATGTCACATGAGGAACAGAACATTTTGGAATAATGGAGGAAGGATTGATATTGTTTTCCTGAACCCTGGAGACATGTGATGTTTTGGGTGGGAGCCTCTTATCACTCACTGAGCATCCTGAAACTCCTCTCTATATCAGGAGAAGAGCAGAGCATCTGCCTCTCTCACTTCATTGGAAAGAAACAAAAATACTTTTTGCAGTCTGTACTATGCTGCATGCACATATTTTTACCATTCAAAAGCATTGTTTTTTTAAACCCCTTCGTTGTTTCCCATTAATTGATCAGAAATACAGTAACCAGAATCACTTCAACTGTGCTTTGCTCCCTCCATCACCTCTGTGAAGGCCAGCATGGATGCTTTGGTGGTTGTTTTAGTGCAAGCTGTCACTGAGGGCTTGTCTCTTTTTTTCTTTCTGTGATGATTATAAAAACTTGATGTTTCTTAAACCATCTGAGACATTTAGTGCCCTATTGTTTTCCTGCTTTGCAAGCAGGAAAGGAGAAATGTATATTTTCCTTTACAACAAACTGACCTTTGTCAGATGTTGACTCACTTAGCCTTCGTGAGCTGGACTGCCACAAATGGGCTCATTGTAAATGTCTAACAATGTGTAGTTCATGCCTCATGTTTTTTGAGTTATGAAATCATATACTGATATACAGGTATGAGAAGGGCTCTGGATCCATTCAGCACAGGTGAGATTGTTATCTGGACAGTAATTAGCTTGAATAGGAGGCTAGACTTAACTGTTTCCCTATGATAACTTTACAGAGTTTAGACATCGAGATGCTGATGTTGGGGTTTTTTTTTTGCATTACACAGGTTGCTTTTCTTCTCACAGCTTATCTCTGTTTTAAATATTTCAAAATAGATGGCATTTTAATTGTACAGCTGAATCAGATACTCTGGAATGAAACCAGATCTTTCCCAGTGAGGGTCATGCTGAAGTTTTCATGTAATGTGAATGACTATGAATCAATTACTTGGGACTTCATTATGACGAAAGAAAACAAACATGGCATCAACAGTGAGCTTAGCAGCCTTTGTTTCAAAAAGGAACTTGCAGAACCATTTAAGGCAAAATAGAATCCCAGAGAGAAGCATCAAAGGGTTCAAATGAGAGCATAAAATACTGTACAATGAAAAATGTCATAAGAGCTTCAATGCCTTAAATATGTATGTGAAAAATTTCAGGCTGAGCCTTCCCACACTATGGGAGGTCATCAAGTAAAGCAGAGCTAGCTCAGTTTATCTCCAGTCAAAGCGACACATGACTTCATTTGGGTTTTAGTCTCATTACTGCTGAAGTGTGAAGTGTCAGGTTAAAAAGACTACACGCTTTTCACCCCCAGGGATTGCTCTGTTTTAATGGGTCAGGTCATCACTATGGCTCAAAACATTTCAAACGATTAATGTTTAATACATTTTAAACTGACGTCCTTGAGAATACAAAATTAACCCTGTGGACATCTGTGATTGGGACTTCTTGATATTCAGCTATTTCAAGGAATATAGCGTGCTATTACTGCTGGCAGTGGAAGGCTGAAACAAAACCAAAAGAACATATTTTTCTCAAACCCTATTGTTCTTCACAGAGTGGTCCTGGCAGTCTCTGTTCTCTTGCATCCTCAAAGGTTGCCAGGATGAATTATGTTACACAAACATGTCAGTCTAGGGCTGTGAGAGGAGAGCAAGTGTCCAGCCGAAGGCAAGCAAGAGGGTGTTGCTACTCTTCAACCAGGAGTTTCCTGTTTCTCACTTTACCTTCTACATTCCTCCTGTCATATACTGAGAAAAAAAACCCCAATCAAACAAAACCAAAACCAAAGCAGACACAACCAAAAAAACAGAAAAAAATCGAACAAAAAAACCCCAATCAAACAAAACCAAAGCCCCCAAAAGGCCTTACCCAGAAGGGTGAAGGTTGCAGTTTCTATTGCTTTTTAGTGGCAAAAAATAGGAGACAGAGTGCCCTCCTAATGTCTACAGTTTAAAAACCTTCTATGGGCTTTTCCAACATACCACACAGTATCTCTGGTGACTTTTGGCATTGTAACTCTAGTGGTAGATGTCTAAAATGAGTAACTAAAAGAAATTGATGTCTTTGGCTATCTTGTCAGGAGTATCACTTTTGTGGTGTTTTGTCATTCCTTGTTAAGTCTAAATAATTCAGGAAAGACTAGCTAAGAAACTGCTTAATATACTGCCTTTTTTGGAGTGGCATGTGGACAATTTGCCTTAGTCATAATTTTAAAGGAATGCAATAGTCTCTACAGTATAAAATCTTAATAGGAACACATTTCTATGATGGTAACATTCTTCATTCAGACATTTTATTTAACCTAGACTATTGGCACATTTATTTCAGAAAGGCATAGATTATGTCAGTGTTGAGTTTGTGGCTGTGTAAAACAGTGGGAAGATGAGTTAAATTCGCATATTATTGCTTTGTGGCTTACTTTTTATATGATTTAGTAAAAAGAAGAACAATTAATTAAATGTTTCAAAATTTAAGATCAGGGCTGTTCTTCTAGGTGTATCATCTCTTAAGGTCCTCTCACTGCTTTTGTTGTTGAATGTCAAAGGAAATATTCTGATCAGCAAGGCCTAATGGAGGGATGTTTCTAGAACAGGATTATGAATCTTATAAATCTTTCTTTAGGAGCCTTTTTCGCTGTCTTGAACATTAAGCTGGTGTGTCACAATCTGTCACTGGACTCAGTGGAACAAGTAGCTGTGTTGAGATCCTGGTTTTGAATTTTATTTTTTTTTTAATTGACCATTTGTTCTTAGGAAACAGAAAGACTTAGAAAGATGTTGATATTTTCCCCTCACTGCCAACACTGGAGTTGTCTATTTTTATTTACTTTGAGAGGCAGGGGAAATTGGACAATTGACTGGACCACAGTAACCAGCATCACCCTCTTCTCATTATTTCTGATGCTTCCTTAAACTTCTGAAATCTTGACACTGTAAGGAAAGCATAGAGTCTTCAGCTTAATTTTTTTTTTTTTAATTTGAAAACCACATATAATCTGGCAAAAATTCCAGTGCTTTCAAGCAATGACAGGATATACACTCTTGTCTTTGATCCATACATTGGGAAGGGCCTCACCCCCTACCCCATCCCCACCCTCCTCTTTTTTGCAGTTTAACTTGGGCTGTCAGAAGTGGTTTCAGTGTATAATCCTTTGCAGACAGAAATAGATCTACATCCCTACAAGAGCTAATTTGGCTGTCAGTCCCCAAAAAATAAAGCTTATGTTCCTGGTGTTTGCATCCCAGCTTACCTTGCTGCAAGATGAAGCACTTTTTAGCAGATGAGCTGTCCCAAGGAAAAGTGGAAGAGCAGCTCTCAAGCTGGGAAAAGAATGCACAGTGTGGATGTTGTTTTTCCTTTGTGGTTGGGTACAGGCAGAAAAGGATGAAAATGTGGTTCAGAAATCAAACACAGACAACCTCTGTTCTCCTTGGAGGACTGCACAGAAAGTGTGTGTGTGCAGGAGACATTGCTGACCACTGACCACATCCCACTCACCACCCATTAGGGATTTTCAGAGTCCACAAGCAAGCCAATGGCAAGAGACTTGTATCTTTTTTCTCTTTTTTTTTTTTTGTGAGGGGCAGTTTACTGTGAGTATCCCTTCTAAGCTTTTGCAGCTGGCAAGTTGAATTTATATCTGAACTTGAGGCTTTATCTGGGCTGGAAGGGGGTGGGAAAGGTTCCACAGACAAAGAATGGAGATTTTATTCTAGGCATTTGCAAGTTCTTCCTGGGGATTTAAACTATTTGTAGATCCAAACCTCAGATTCAGCTGCCCTAGGGAAGGAGATCTGTCTTCTCTATTTTCACTCCATCCCCAGCATTTTGAGTACAGTAGCATAAAGCTTTGAAAATACTGCACTGAATAGTCCCAGTCTTAAAAAGCTTTATTTCAAAGTATGGTTGGCTAAGTCTAGACAGGTGGCTTAATCCTGTTCAACTCCAACACATCGTATGTTTCTAAACTCACATTTAGAAGTTAAGCTCCACCCTCCTGGGATCTGGGCCTGTGTCCCAGCCCATGTCCTGGCACTCCAGCATGCCAGGGGCTTGCACTGAGCTGGCAGAGCACTGACACCTCCCAGTCAGCCCGAGCTTGCATGAGCACTGGTGTGGCCAAACTTCTGTAAGCAGACTCTAGCATCAGTCCTCTTATTAGCCTTGACCACATGTAAAAGAGGCTAAAATTCACATTTTCACACCCAGAGGCTTTTGTCAGCTTTATCAATTCTGTTTCATGTGCTTTCCAGCTGGGTTTGCATATTGCATAAAAGCCTTTTTCCCCTTGTCCAGTTAATCAAAGCTAAATCTAATATGCAGAAGAAGATCATATTTCCAAAATTCCTATTCCCATGATGAACTTCTGTGCTTGGTAAGAAAAAGCCAGGTCCTTACCACTGCTCTCCTGGTGAATATGCTGGGAGTGACTAGGGAACCAATAACTCGTTTCTCTCTCTGACTTTTCAGGTGCTTGAGAGCAGTGTTTCATGAGTCATGGCAAAGGTACAGCCAGTGGGCAGGAGGAAGAAATGTAAGAGCTGCAGCTCATCTGTGATTGTGCTATTGCAGGATATGCTGATCAAACGAGAGGGAGAGTTCCATTCTTTTCTTAATGCACCTACACTGACAATACCACCTGCCTCAGAGCTCTTTCTCAGCTATAAAACACAGTTACATCTACAGGAGAAATTAGGAAATGACCTGAAAACACATTTTTTACACTATAACATTTGTAACCTGGATAAAAGTCTAGCAAGTGCCTGCATGTATACTAAATGAGCAATGGAGAGTAGATTTTTAGGAGTTAAAATAGCTATGGAGCAAAGTAGATTATGTGGTATTTGATCACGTATTTTCTGAATGTCTGCTCCTGTGCCTTGCAATGTGGCTGCTATTTTCTGCAAATGCAAACTTTTGGTACAGTTTTCTGCTATCTATAGGAATGCAAAATGAACTCTAAATATATGGAAACTTTCTATTACCTACATAGACCAAAAAGCAGATGTTAGTCTTGAGTTGGTGGAGGTGAACAGCCAAATAAAGTTCAGCCAATTTTATTGGGAAATGAGGAAAATCAAGTAGAATATTTTCCACCATTAAATTGCCTTGCTTCTCCATCATGCTACTGGTATTAAAAATATAGATCTGCTATAACTGCCAGCAAAATATTTCAACTTGCAGAAAGAAGGGCATTGTGAGGGAAGCTGCAAAATAATTTACATTCTGGTTTTCCAGGGTCTTTCCAAGGTCTATTGGGGAAAAAAAAAAAAGCAAAAAAGGAAAGTGCGGTTGGTAAAATAACTTGGAGAGAGGTTGTTTTTTTTATTTTTTTGGTAGAAGGGGGTTTTCACAAGCCTCTTAACAACGGCTTAAGAATGGAAAAGGGTTTTCATGGGAGTCTTTACCTATCCATTGCAGTTTTGTGAAAGGTGTGGCTGGCTATCCTATATCACTTAAATAACTTGTCCTAAAGAGCTTTTAACTGGGGCACCGTTTTGATTGCAGTGCTTCAAATAACTCAGGAGTGTCAGGTATGGTTTTGGTTGAGCCTTTTTGCTCAAACCAGAAGGGCCAAGACATAATTGTTAATTGTTAACAATAATTGTTACAGCTCAGCTGAGTTCTTTGTGAATTACCAGGAATGGCTTAAGTGTACTTTTGGATTCTACCTGATAAAGCAGAAACTTTTGATGAAACTGGGTCGTGTTTCCCTGACCTCTTTCCCTTAGCTTGCTCTGCCTTCTAATGAGGTGAACTTAGGCCATTTGTATATCTTCATCTACAAGCTGGAGTATATTTTTTGTATATTTTCTTACAAGCTGCAGTTTTTATGTACTGTTAGCATGAAACCTTTTGCTTCAATGAAATATGATTTCAGTGGTTTTGATTCATTTAGGGATGTTTTGTTTTTGGTCTGACGTTAAAGAGCATCCATTTGGAAGTGTTGAGGTTTTGGGAATGGAAGCTCCATTTCTAGCCCTATTATAACTCCAGGATCCCAAGACTGCTGGGTGTGTGTTCCTGTGACATTCATATTTTAATGCTTCCCTGTAAGGCACCTGAGCTGTGATGGTATCCATAAACTTTGTAAAGTATTTCAAATTGGAATAAAAATAAGAAATATCTGCTTCTCATTCTGTAACATTCCCTGTTTAAGCTCTGTTTTCCAGTGATGTGGAATTCAAGCAAGACCATGACTTTCCTAGCAAAAGTGGCTGCGTTAGAAAGGGGTTCTGAGGAGCAGTTTCTTGCTATTGCTTAATGAATGAACTTGTAATATTTGAACTTGTAAGCTGTATCTGCTTGGACAAGGAATGAAAGGTAGGGATAGAAGGAATATTTGTTGTATTCTGAATATGATATATCAGTCCAAAAGACTTTTGATTCGGCCTGTGCTGGTTATTTAAGAGTGTGCAGCCTTTCAGAAACTTATATTTAAGAAGAAAACTATCCCATGTCAGAAAGTAAAACATTAAAACTGCTTATAGAAGAAATGCAAGTCTTTGAAGAAGAATATAGTGAAAATACACTCCACAGCTTTACCTGAGCCGTACAGAAATGCAGCTTTAGCCTCTACTGTTGTTCTGTGTGCAGGACATCATGAATATGGAGCACAGAATGTTAACTTGGGCATTGGCTATTTGTACCTAACAGCGGGTTGTAAGTGTTAAGGCATTGAACTATTGTATTCATGTTTCTCTTAAAAAATAGCAAAACTTTTTTTTTTTATTCAGAGTGGATTGGCATGTACTTGATTTCACACTAATATATGTACTAGTTGGGGAAGTTTATCCGTGCACATTTTGCTGTTAGCAATGTAACCAAAACTAAAAACCTTAGCAAATCCAGCTAAATTTGCATTTATTTATGGATAGACTAGATCTCCTTTCTCCCTTCCATCCATTCTGAAAGCAGAATTCACATTTGACCATCTCTTAAAAGCTTTTCAGTCACACTTGACTCCTTTTTGAAAAACTAAATAGTCCTGCTGCTTCAGATACCTGACCAAAGACCTTGATGTTAGTGCTTTGTAATCTCACAGTACCCAGACAGGACTGGTCTGTGATGCACTGAGCCAAATCAAACATTTGAGTGTAGCAAATCACAGGTGGGGTTAATAACCTTAGGTCAGCCCAGCTGTCAGTTATCAGACCACTCATGCCCAGAGCCCTTTTGGGTGAGATGCAATTTGGGCAGGTCCTGTGACAAACAATGCATTGGATGCAGGGCAGCCATCCCAGCTGCTGCTCTGCTGAAGAAACAGCAGAAAGGCGGTGGCAGAGGAAAGAAACTTTTCATAAAATTGAGCTAGATGTATGAGACTAGAATTGGTATTCAAAAAGGTTTGTATCATTTTTGCTGTTGTTGAGTGTCAGTTTCTTGTATAATAGAAAAAAACCTTGTATTGGAAAAACATTTCTTCCCACTAAAAGCAAATTATTGTGCATTTTTTTTGTTTTCTCTAGTAGAAAAAGATATTTCAGATTCCAAAATACTAAGAGCATAATTATGAGAAAAGCATTTCTTATGGAAATACTTCTTAGAAAATATTTTGTCTTTGCCAGGATTTTTTTAGGTCCCCAGCCTTATCTCAGTGCCTACAGCAGAAGCTGAGAGCTGTTTCACCGAGCCTTTTTTCTGGCTCAACCTAAAGCAGAGTTGCTCAAGCTATTGATATTTTCCACATGGTTAAGGCAGAAACTTTTCTCTTCATCCCATAGAAAAAGTTTTCTAATACTGGATGGAAAGACCTTCTATCAGTTTGAATGGATGCTAAACTCAGTAAGATAAACCTTCTATCTAAAATATTTTCCATCTCAGATTTTCCTCTGATGGAAAGATATTGAATGATTCTTTCCATGCATTTGAGTACCAGGGTGAAAAATAATGTTGCTACAAGCTCTTCAGGATCTTGAAATACAAAGGCGATATTATTCAGGTTAGGATTGGGTTTTTTTATTTTTTTTTTTATAATGTCTTCAGATGAAAAGTGTGGGTCAGAAAGAATCTGGAAGATTATATACATCAACACCTCACCAAGACATCAAGCATGTGGAATTCAATATTGCAGTGATTATGCTTGAAAGAATGCTTGAAAGAATTCTCCTCGGCTACCCAAACAAGTGCACATATATCAGGTAGTCACAGGTCTTCAGAAAACAAACAAAAAATTCCACCAAATAATCCCTTCTTGAGTTGGTCTATTTCCTGTAATTTTCTAACTAGCATAAAGTAGCCAAATTCTGTGGTCTAGACTGGTTTGTTCTGCAAATTTTTTTTTCTTTGGGATTTACAAACCACAGAGAGTTGGAATGGATCAGAATAAATATTTGCTCATGCACCTACTGATTAGAGCTTTCAAAGTCCCCAATCTTGTTACAACACACATTTGAGCATTAGCATTCATATAGGTTAAGTAAATAAAAGGGGTTTCCTCTCTACCCACTTCTCCCCTCCTCAATTTCAGTTTCATGGAGACAAAACTTTAAATGTGGTGCATTTTTCTTTTGGTATCCCTCAGTGTTTTCTGCCTGGCAATTATCTGAGACTGTTACTGTACTGGGGAGCACATTTTTTAGAATCCTTTTTATCCCCCTCCCTTAATATCAAGCATATTATTACTCATCTTGGAGCACTTCATCACTGCTGTTTCTGAGTTGGAGATTTCTCCAAGTATGATAGCAGCTGCAGCTAATAACATCAATTATACAACACTGATGTCCCTGTTCTCCTATTTTGACTGGAGGAAGTTCTTCACTAGGACATGCAATATAATTAATGGCCTTTTTCTCTGTATGTAAACGTTATAAAAGCTTTAGTCTTGCTGTGTCTATGAGAGAATAGCCATAACAAGATTCACTTGCTGAAGCCACAAGCCCACTTGTTAGTGTGGGCTTAGTGTGCAGGGGTGAATATTTAGTAAATTTGCATTAAAAAGGTCTGTTGTTTTTCAACTCTTCCCCACTGTCTATATGTTTGTAAAAGGAGTGCTTTGATGTGCTAACCTGGTCCAAACTTCCTTATGGTTGATGGTTCTCTTACTAAAATACAAATAAAAACTGTGTAGGTATAGGAGCTGTCTCCATGGAGTCTTGTTAATATTCTCAGATACATAGCATTACCCTCCTGCTGTAACTTTAAAAAAATATTTTAAAGGACTTAAGGAAAAAAAAGGCAATTTTTTTAACCAATGTGCCTAAAGTCATAAACTAAAATAAATAGTCACAAACTAAATCATAAACTGAGTCATAAACTAAAATCTGTGTCTGGGTAATTTTGTTGTTGACAACATTAAAAACACTTCAGGCACAACAAAAGATAAAAGATGAATTTTAAGAAGAAATTTGTTGTAGGTATTTATTTAAATTGATTTCTCTCCATATGTTTATGTATACTCAAATTGGAAAGAGTTTTGATGTATTTCTGCAAGGATGGCATGTGACCAGTCAAGGCAAGAGAGGAGGGCATTACTAAGAGAGAAAAGTGGAAAAATAAAATCAGTGATGACAAGGCTGGATTGGGTGGGGCAGGGAAATGCTGGAATAGCCAAACAACTGGGACATGATTGCAAGGAGAAAAGATATAGCAGCCAAATGTCTAAAAATTAATTTGTGGGCAAGCAGCTCTGCTGAAAATTTTAATGCACATTCTCTTTTTTTTTTTTTTTTTTTCATTTTAAATTCTGTCTCCAGGAACCTGATAACTTACAGAAAAAAGACAAGATAAACTGAAAGCCAGAAATGCCAATAAACCAGGTTGTTTCTAAAACCAGTGAAGTTCATTAATTTTCTATTTGTTAACCTGAGACCTTTTGGAGTCAGCCTGTTATGCTGTTACTTTGAGAAAAATTGGAGATAACTTTCGATTTTTAAATGCCTAGAGCCCAAGAATTGCTTTGGGTATTTGGTGAAAGTGAGTGAGGGGGGTGGGGAGAAAGGGGAGAAAAAAAAAAGTAGTACTTGGCAGAGTCTGTCCCTTTTCCTGCTGGATGTTTTTCAGGTGAACTACCCAGCTATGCTACTGTATGTAAGTCAGGCCAACTATGTGGAACTAAGGATTATTCCACAAATCCTCTTTTAATAGTTCTTTTAATGGTGCTTTTCCTCAAGTCTTACTTTTTCCCTAGGATTTCCTACCCTGACTGGGAGTCTCCCATCATTCCCAAAGCATTGCATCTCCCTGGCTTTCACCCGGGCTGGGTACTGAGCTCTGCAGCTGGGAATAGGAGCTGTGTCCCCCCGCAGGCTCGGCGCGGGGCTGCCGCCGCTGATGGCTTTATCAGATGGACAGAGACATTCCAAGTATGCTTCTGGTCACTGTGGGATATGGGAATATAAAAAATAATGAAAAAGGAAGGCTTAGGCCAAAGCTGTTAGTCAAACCAGGCGTTTTTGTCAAGGCTTTTTTTTTTTTCCTTAATTTTTTTTCTTAAAGAGTGACATTCTTTACTCCTAAGCAGATTGTTAAAGCTGAGTGATGTCATTTTCTTTTCTTTCTAAAGCTGTGTTTTGAGCAGCTGAAAGCTGCAGGTTAGGTAAAACTATTAATGACCATTTTTTGACCTCTGCTCCAACCGCCCACAGTGGCTGCAAATTTTTAAATGTCTGACAGCTGCTTGGCTCTCTGCAGCATCATTATATTGGTTGACAGCAGATGAGGTTTCAGAGGTAAAAAAGTCACTTCCCAAATTGCACCTTGCTGGCATGACCAGTAGACAGATTAAAAAATGGAAGTTCAGTGGCATGGTAGGGCAGGAGAACTCGGTTTTTATGGGCAAGGCATGCCAAGAGTTCCCTCTGGCTGCGTGCATGGTGGGGGCAAATCATAACACAGGGCTAGTGTGGGGAGAGTGCCTTTGCAAGATGCTATTGCCTCAGGAAGAGGAACACTTACCTCACATTGCTGTAAGGGCTGTAAAATATTCTGGGATTTCTGGGGGTTTTTTTCCAATTTTCATGGTTGCTGCTCTTGAGCACTTCCCAGATGTGTTAGGGTTGCACAGTGAGTGGCATCACGGCCCTTCTGCCGTGCCCTTTTGCTGGAGAAGGCTGTGGAAGTGGTGAGATTTTCCTTTGCCTTCTTCCATCCCTCTTTGCTCGTCCTTCTCTCTCTTTGCCAGCTTCCTGGGCCTGAGAGAGTCTTGCCTTCAGGGAACGTCTCAGGATGACCAGGACAGAAGGACATGGAGGAAGGTGTGCTAAATAAGAAGGGTGGTAAGAGAAATAGTGGGTTTAGCAAAGGTGCTCTGGCATTTCTGTATAGATCAATGTCTCCCAAGGCACTGCTTTTTCCAGTAGGCACAGGGGGATTGTCCTGAAGCTGTGGTGGTGTTCAGCCCTGGTGATGGCTGAGAATCTCCCATCCCAGTGATGTGTTGGAAATCCCTTCCTCTGGATCAGTGTGGCAAGCCAGCACATAGTGAATGGATGCACTGAGGAGAGGTTCACTTACAAACCGTGCTGTTCCTTGCATAAATATGCATAGCCAGGAATAACAGTCTTTCAAACACTTCATTGTTTCTTCAGGCACTTCATGCATCTGCCCTCCTCAGTCTTCAGAGCTGTAGCATCTTCTTGCCTTGACTGTCACAAAGAATGTTTATTTTTGGTAAAGGTTGGGAACTTGTGGGGTCTCCAGACCATGATTTTACTCTTTTTGTCCCTGTGGTTGGCCACTCTGCTGTTCTTAGGGACAGTGCTTCCTCCTTTCTTGTATCTTCTGTTCTCTGGCTCATGCCAAGTCTGGTGTCCTTCGTGCTTTATCACAGAATGCCCTGCCTGTTCCCCAAAACCCATTAGGTTCTTTGGTGGTCTTTTGGCTGTATGCTGCTTAATTCAGTCATTTGAAATTGGAGGCCTGTGTAAAGCACTAAATACTGAACAATAAGTGAGGCGACAACATTTTGTGCTATCAGCTGGAGTCACAAGTCATGTCAGCAATGGCAATGCCCATACAGTGGTGGTGTAGTCTCCAGGACAGCCTGACAGGCTGAATACTTCTCTGTATCTGAGTCTTGAGTGCTGGATTAAACTTTTCCAAAAATTTATAAAACCTTAAGCACTCTGGACAATATTTTTATGGGGAGTGATTGCATTGTGCTCAGGAGATATCTTTCTCAGCTGGGCTATTTAATGAAACCTGCCTGTGATGCCAAGAGATGAGTGCTCAACAAAATGAAAGTGTGGAACTTAAATTGCAAACTTTCGTCCGTTGCCTGCTTTCCTACTTGCTGCTGGTTGATTCACAGTCATACCAATAAACATAAAGCCTCACCTACAAGGAAATCAGAGAGAAGAAAAACTTCCCCACTTTGCACAACCTGCATTTTGAAATTTAGCTCGAACTTGCAAGTGAATTGGTTTGACCTGCCTTAAATTCCTGCAGAAGGAGAGATAATTTTGAGACATGGTATGAGATGACTGTGCCACTTAAAAAATTCTGAAAATATTTACGGGCCCAGTCAGGGCAGCTGTGCTTCCAGGGAGCTGCGTGCCAGTGGCCATGCCAGCAGGAAATGCAGCGTGACCTGTGGCAAACCTGGAGGGTGGGAAATGCTGCTCTGAGTGTCCCAGGCAGTTACTGCGTGGGTATGGACACAGGAGCCAACGCTAAGCCAGGGAAGCAAGCAGGAGCAGTAGGAGCGTTCTCTTCCCACCACATGCATAGCTGCAGAGCGTTCCCGATCGTGTCTCTGTGCTGATGGGCTGACAGCGTCGCCTTCCCCCCTCCTGCAAGCTGGCTTTGCACACATGAAGCCTGGCTGTGAAATAGAAATGCTTTTTGGAAAGCATAATATTATTTTAATCATAAATTATTTGGAAACACAATACAGAAATAGCTTCAGATCACTTCTTCCAGAGGGGTGTTTTTGCAGTCAGGGTCTTTATCAGCTTCTCAGTGGGAACTGCATTAATATTGCCACAAAAATGCAAACAGTAGTGCCTTTGATAAAGCAATTTGGCATGTCTTAAGCAAAAAGATGTTTTGTTTTCCTAAGATACAGCACTGTTTGCAGTGCAGGGACCTGCCTTATGTGCCAGCATATGGAAAGAAAATACCAGTTTTGTTAACATTTGTGTTGGGAAGCTGTGGGGAAGGAATGAAGGAGGCGGCTGTGGAAGCAGTTGCAAAGTGATCTGTTATTGCAAGGGGGACAGCCCAGGAAGCCCAAAAGTGAGTGTTGGTGGCAGAGGTGCTGGTGGACTGCAGTCAGCCTCCTGGCTTAGCTACCCCCGAGCACTTTGCCAAGGACTCTTCTTCTCCTCAGTTTTGCTTTAACTTTTCCCACGTGTGCTAGAGTAAGGCTGGTCCCCACTGCTGCCTCTTCCCATTGCAGAGTGAAAAAGCTTTACTGTCCGTACAGTAGGCATCTTTGTGAAAATGTGAAAATGCCTTTTTAGTACTTTCTGGTGTCCCATGGGTATTATGTATTTGATTAGTGCATTATTTTGATTTTTAGACTGCCTTTGGTTCAAGAATCCTGAAAGGAAGCTGTTGTGCAACTATTTTAATCTGATTTTACAAGCTGATTCCAGCTTGATTCCCAGCACAAAGAAACAAAGAAGAGCTCAGTTGCATTTTTCATCCAAAAGAAAAAAAACCCTCTTCTTTGAAGCTCTTCTGTAGAGTGTTATGTTTAGAGAGAGATTTGCTATTGTTTAAATTTAATCTCCATAATTACACTGGGATTGGATTAATGATGGGTTATTTTCTGAGTCATTATTTTCTGGCACACACATCTATGGAGCATAAAGCCAGGTCTTCATTGGCTGTAAATTGGCATCACTCCACTTAAGTCAGTGGAATAATTCCACTTTATTTTTGTCAGCCCAGATGTGATATTAGAGCTGTTTTGAAGAAAGCATCCTTTTGGAGTTTTTTGGCCTTGAATCTTCATATTATTGTAAAGGTGTCTAGGATTAACCTAAAACTGCATTAGATTTATGGTTGTTGTGTCTAACCCACCTCAGCAGGACCCAGAGGATCAGCAAATGGTGCAATGCCAGACTGATCCATAGGTATCTTGACTTTTTTTCTGTTTTGTTTAGAAACTGCCGTTTTTCCCTGTGGATGTGGGACAAGTACATCAGGGAGGTCTGGCAAACTTTTATATGCTCTTATCTATGAGAACCAACCTTGGTCAGCTTGTCTGGGATACTGTACTGAAAATCCAGGGGAGGTGTCTGAGAAGCAGAGGGACTGCTTCTTTTTGGAATTAGTTACTTTTGCTCTTGTTGCTTTTCGGAAATGGGTGTGGGAGGGGGGAATTTTGGAAGATCTGGCACGTAGAAGAGCAGCAGCAGGAGCAGTAGGCAGTGGACTTGATGAATCCCTCATCATGATTGGAGTGATAGAAAGAAGCAGGCATTTCTTGGGAGATTCTGGGAGGCTGTGTAGAGTTGCTGTGATCACAGAAGGTAGCTGAAGTTGCTGGGCTGAGATCAAGGTGGGAAGAAATTATTTCCTCACCTTTTGTGCAAGAAAGAGTTTGCTTTCAGACCTTGTATTTTAATGTCTCATTAGAGTTTCTTCTCTTTTAATGAATTGTCCTTTTCACTTTCTGTGAAATGGCTTGTTAATAAATTGTAGTTTTGAAAAGGGGAAGGTTTTGCTTTCTTTTGAGTCTTTACAGTAAAGAGAAAGTGGTCAGTGCTGTCTATAAGCAGTAGTGGATTTAGGATGTTGCTGCAGTGGGATAGACCACTTATCTCTTTATCTTGGTGCACGAGGGACAGTGGCACACGTTGTATATATGTAAGTGTGAGAAACAGGCAGCAGTGATCCTTTTCTGCATCTTCACTACTTCCAGAAGCCATCCATTTTTGCTGCTTGCCTGCTCTTGAACCTGCACGTCCACCTAGAGTAACGAAACTTCTGTTCCTTTGTTAAATAGCAGAAAGTACCTGTAAAGCCTTTTAGTCTTCTCTCCTTCATATTTGAAGATATTAAACTGGTACATTGTGCTCTTTGGGTTATGCTCTGCAGTTTTAAAAACAGTGTTTAGGAAATGCAGCTTATTTTAGGAAGAAATGTCAGTTTTAATCTCTAGCAGTAACAGTGCTTCTGCAGTTGCGATCATCTGTCAGAGATGTGGGACTGTTTGGGAAACTCGGTGTCTTTTTTTAGACTGACCTGGTGGATTTGAAAATGCAGACAAGCCTTCAGGCACATTGTGGGCATCTCTTCAGGGTAAAAAGGCTGCACTGCAGACCCTATCCATGTAGATCCACTGTGAAACAGAAGGCAAATTGGGAGACCCAAATGAAGACCGAGTCTTGCTCTGAAGCTGGACATCCCTCAGATTGGCCATACAAACCCCCACATTCTTACTCCCTTTTACTTCTAAAGAAGCAACTAGCAACTGTGGACCGAGATCAAGGAGGGGAGATTTAAGCTTACATAAATTTTGTTCTGTGCAAGCTATTTTCAGCCAGTATTGAAGAAATGCTGGTGATGCCACTGTAAGTTCACAGCAGTAGATCAGTCACATGTGTACATGGTCCATCTATTAGAGGGGACTGTTGGAGCTTTAGTAATGCTTAAAGCGATTGAGGCCTAAGACACTGCTTCATTGCTCCAGATGTGATAAATGCTGTTGACTTAGAGCAGAAATTGGTAATGTAATACAGAGGAATTGCCTTTGTGCTGATTATGTAGATGTGGTGGTGAATCTCCTGTTAACAATTCCAATTTTCATTTTATTTGGGAGCAAGTCACGTGTGAAGGCTGAAAAAAAATGAATAGGAACGGCTTACATTTGTTCTCAAACTGAATTCAGGAACACTTATGCAAAACTCACTTTGCATAAGCAGGCTATGAATCCTGGCTGCTTTTCCTGGAGCATGATAACTGTGGCCCTGCAAAACCAAGTCACCATTAAAGATCTTTATGTGCAAAAGATTCTTCAGTAGTTTCAGCTTTGCTGGGGTCAGGACAGATGCAGATTGTCCTGTCCTAAATAGTCCTATCTTATTAATTTGCAACCCCACTTCTCTGAGCCCTCCAAGGAACACATTGTCATGGAAATCATAATTAATTTTATAAGAAATTTATTTTTTAAAAAATTACTGCTGGAGCTCTAGGTTAGTATTTTTTTCTTTATTACCTAGAGTTTGACCTAGAGACTTTCTTAAGCCAGTATTTTAATTCTCATCTGAGCACTTGACCTAACACTTTTCTCAGCACATGAGAACTGGAGAAAATCACCAGATACCATGATACTTGGTGCTGCTGTTCTAAGTGAAAATTGTGTTTCTTCAGGAAAGGCTCTTGACCTGTTATTTCTACATACTGGTTTAATTTAGATCCAAAAAGAAATGCTTAAAATTCCAATGCAGAAGGAGAGTTTATTTCCATGACTGTCATTAAGCTTATGTTTCCTTTGGTCCAAGGTGTGTGCTACACAGTCAAATGGAAGTAGGATGGTATAGTTGCCAAAATAGATGTGTTAATTTCTCAATTAATTTTTTTTTGTGTGCAGTGTTTCTAAAATAACACGTATTGTAAGCAGCATGCTATTTTTAAACCAGGGACATTTTGTGCTGAAATTGGCTATTGCAACACTGGGTTAGAATTAGAATACACAAAATTCAAAACCACAGTAACCCTAATTTTGCCATTCTTGCCTTTTTAACTGCTCAACAATAGTGCTGTGTTTGTATAGTGTTTAAAAATATTTGTTAAGGGGAATGTAAAGAGCTACTGGCAGGCTGCTCTGTTAACTCTGCATGCTCTGCCATTCTGCTCAGAAGTGGGCTGGAGTGAAAACTCAGGGGTGAGTCCAATGTCCAGAGCTCACTCCTTCCTTTGCATTGCAGGCAGAGGAGCAGCCACCAGCCAGGCTGGGGTCAGACCCACATGGTGGAGTGGGCAGTCCCTCTGGCTCACGATGGGCTAAAATCTGTTTGACATCTCCTTTCCCAACTCACCCTGATATGTGCAGGCCTGGATTTGTAACCTCCAAGGACTTACTCCTGCAAAAGAATAGTAATGTTTGGGATAATACGGTCTGACCATGAAGATGAATTTTCTGGGCTGTAGTTCATGCTGTGACTTTACAAACACTGGTTCTGCCTGTCCTGGTCCTAACAGTCCAACCAGCACTCTGGGAAAAAGTTATGAGAGCCTAACACCACTGAGGGTTTTTACCTTGCAACCTGCCCCAGCTGTGAGCTGCCCGATTTTCCCTGCAGGAGCTTTGCACAGTTGGGACATTCTTATGTCCATCGTCAGACGGAAATGAGCTTTGGATTTCACATCACCGGTCAGACTGACCCAAATGTATTCATGTGGAAAAAATAATAATGGGAAAGCAGCTTGAGAAATGATTTCTGCTTTTTGCTGTTGCCTTGCATTTTGGTGTATGCCGTCTGTATTTTGAATACAAGGTCATACAATGCATTGTAATGCGATAGCAATCCAGACTGGGTAATCCTGGGAACCAGCAGCTTGAATCTTGCCTTTCCAAATTTTACTGTTCTAAAACTTGACTTCTTTGTTAAAAATGGAGTTTCCAGGGGGCAAAAAAGCCCCCAGAGAAGGACTGTTGGCATTTTATATTTTTAAGCTGTCTTGCTGAATGAAAACAGTTGATTATTAGCTTGATGGGGTGACAATGAGTATATAGAACTTAAATATCTCACCACTCCCACAAAGAAAAAAAAATCCACCCTCCATTGTATCATGGGAAGCTACATAGCCAGAAAAACTTTCCAACTCGTTAAACTTTTATACTTGCTTCATACAAGCTTAATGTAGGCTTTTTTCCATCCTGTGATGTTGTTGGGCTGCTTCTGAACTGATCCCAGTGGAGGAGGACACCATCAGTATTTCTTTCGTTTAACAGAGACCTGCCTTTCTTGTAACAGAATAAACTGAATTGCTTAATCTGAAGGATTAAAAAAAGATTTCCTTGTTTGTGCGTTTCAGGTTGTTTATTTTGCCAAGCCTGATAACGAAATCAGTCTGAATATTTCCCCTGTAATCAGTTTAGTCAGCTTCTATGATTGTGTGGCGTATTCGGGCAGGGACAGGAATAAAGGAAGAAAGTTTAAAAAAAACAGGAAAATACTATTGTGAATATATCAGGCAAGTTATAAACTGGAAAAGGGTAATTGGAGTCAAGCATCGTACCTGCTGCTGCTTGTCATGCTCTGTGGTAGATATTTTGGTGGGCTTTTCTTCCTCTCGTGACTTGTGTTTGACTTTTTAGGAGAGGAGTGTAGGAAAATACTGATTTAAAGGACTAGAGTTTGGTTATATCACTTTTAAAACTGCACATTTTGTAGTGATAAGTGGAGGTCAGGCCACTGTAGCTGACTTGAGGTCAGAAAGGAACCACAAAAAGAGATATTTGGGCTCATTTGGAGCTCTGTGTTGTGTGGGACAGCTCCAGGCTCTCTCTTGTGCGCTTGGAGAGACCATATCACATCTTGATGTGGGGCAAGAGTTGACAGGAAGCATCAATGACTCCTTTGCTGCCTCTAGCCTAATTTTAGCTTTCTGGCACCCTGATGGAGTTCTGTTGCTTATCCTAGTTGTGTCCTTCCCCTTGCTCTTCCTGCTTCTTCTTTATCATCCTCAGCCACGAGCCTGGGGAAAAGCTGCATTGCTGCACCTTGCCTGTAGGTCAGCTCATCCCTGTGACAGCACGGAAGGGGGTGTGGATTTCAGCTGGTCGCTGCACCCATGGGCGAGGATGTAGCGAGTTCTAAATTGAGAATTGTTGCTTCATATGTGTGCCTCTCCAAACCCGTGGATTTAGACATTCTCTCACCATTAATTACATCCTCTCGTCTTTTAGCAGTGAGTAAATGGGCCAAGCTGGGTACATCCTGCTGCAACCAGCCTGCAGTGCAGCAATGCAGCTTCTCATTGGTTGGCTGCTTGCAAATTTCTCAGTGTACATGACTCCTCTCTTTTGGGAAGTGTATCCTGTGGGACTCTCCTCAGGATGAGGAGTGATTGGGCTGCTCAGGTCCCGTCTCAGAGGACTTACATGCAAGTGACACCAACCAGTCCGGTGTTGCCAGAGTCGATCCCCATTAAACACAGGCAGGTGCTGCAAAGGAAAGCCCAGATCACCCATGGCCAACAGCCAGAGAGGTAATTCCTAGTGGCATGGAAATTGAGTGTGTTACCATCATTCGCCTTGGCGCAATCTCTGACGGAGGTGCTGGGTGTCACAACCTCATTTCTGGAAGCTATAGCGCCCAGTCAGCCTCATTTGTCTGTTGTTTGACATCTGAGCTGCTCAGACAGAGGCAGTGTGAGACTAACAAAATTGGCAGTGGTGTCTCACTCTGACAGTAGTTTGAAGATTTGCCTGTTTGCCTTGTGGTAGCCCTTAACACAGCATCCCCTGGTGTGGTGTCCCGCAGAATGCTTGGCAGTAGTCATGCAGAGGTGAAAAGATTTCCAGGTGAGCTTCAAAGAGAAGGATGTGACTAACTGTCTCACACAGAGCCAGGACGTGGACCCAGCCAGATGAGGCAGCTCACATGGAAGGGCTGCCAAAAGAAAGGGAGAGGACGGATGAAACTGTGACTGGAGAATAAGGAGGGACAGGCAGCTGGGCAAGGTAGAGGGGAAAGTCTCCATGGGCTGTTTCCAGCAGCTGGGAGATGTCTGTTCTTCAGGGAGGTAACCTGTGGGTAAAGTGTCGAACCTCAAGCACGCTGGCTGTCATTCCTGGCTCTGCCGCAAGCCTCCGCCGCCTGTCCTTGGACAAGTCACTCTCCCGGTGACTCAGTATCCCAGCTGGAGCACAGGCATTGCTGCTTACCTCATGGGGATGTTGTAGAGTAGGCTTGTGGACGCCTTTGCAGTCTGATGCATTAAATGGCGGGGAAACAACAAAAAGTGACCACAAAGACAAACATTAAAAGGGATCTGTTCTTCCCTTCCTGCCTGTGCACGTAATCCTGTCCCTAATGATAATGTAATGGTGACTTATTCATCACTGACATGTACTCCTTCCGTTCCACTGGTGGGAACGGCTTTTTGTTTTTACTTTTTTTCCCCTCAGGCTTGTAAAGATGCAATTTTGTATGTTTATATAATATGTTAATGTTTTAAGCAATTTCTAGTAGAAAATTAGAAAAAATAACAAACAATTAATCAAAGTCAGACAAAACCAAGATGTAATCAAGTAATACAAGAGTGGGACTGGAAGCAGAGTTTGTAAAGGGAGCCTCAAACATAGAAAATACAAATCCTGAGACCTAAAGAAGGAGGAATTCTGTTTGGTGTCTGTCTTAAACCCCTATGCCTGAGAGTGTTCCCAAGGAGGTCTAAAACCAGAAACCAAGTGGTCCTCAGCTCTCTAATTCTAAAATAAGCTTCTGCAAAGGAAGGGAAGCTCTGGTTGACTTTAACCCTCAAAATAAATGTCACGTTAATCGTATTAACTCACAAGGTGGTCCAATGGCTAGTGTAGAAACCTAGGAGCCAGAAAACAGGACGTTTTAGGGCACTTAGGAAATTGGTTGACCTGGTGTATCATTTGGTTCTGCCTGTGCCTGTGTGTGTTAAAGCAAAATAGAACTACTTGTCTCCTTGCTTGGAAGAGGGCTATGAGACTTAGGGAAATGCCATAAAGAACATAGAGAGTCACAGGTGAAAAATGCTGGGACTGGTCACAAGCTTCAGAGTTTTGCACAGGAGCAAAATGCGTGGTCATATTTCACCTGTCAAAGCTGGCTTTTCATTAAAAAATAGGAAATCCCAAAGGAATTGGCTCGAGAAGAGGAACATTAATCTTCACTTAGTACTGTATTTGAAAAGCTTGAATTGCATAAGTTTTCCTGGCACTTGCCAGGGCTATCTTTGGAGAAAGAAACCAAGATTCTTGGGTTTTTTGAAGGAACAGGTGGCAGCACGTAGAAACCTTTTGTTGTTAAATTTTAGTTATGGTTCCTTTTTTTTTTTTCCTTTTCTTTCCTTTTCCCATCTGCAGTTGAGTATGACAAGGAGTTCACGCCTCACCAGCGGCACCACAAGGAATTCAAATTTAATTTGTCTCAGATTCCTGAGGGCGAGGCCGTCACAGCTGCTGAGTTTCGGATCTACAAGGACTGCGTTGTGGGGAGCTTTAAAAACCAAACCTTCCTTATCAGCATCTACCAGGTGCTGCAGGAGCATCAGAACAGGTATGCAAGAGGGGGGTTGCTCTGTACCACCAGCTGCTGTCCTGGTGAAGGCGGAGCTTATGCATTAATATTGATAGGACTGAAAATAAATAACAGGTTTGTTCATGTTAACAGGGTTATGTTGTTGCATGGTCCTTTCCTTATGGGAAATGGGCATGGTGGAGTGCGAATGAGGGTGTGACTTAGCTGCAGTCTTTGCCTTTAAATAAAGAAAGAATCTGCTGAGAAGCAGTAGATTTTTAAAGCACTGCTGGCATCGCTGTTGTGTACTGAAATTCACATATTCCCTTTCAGCTTAATACTACCAGCCTGTTTGAAAAATACTGGTAATTAGTTCAGACTTGATCTGCTCTCAGCTGGACTTATATTAAAGTAAATACAGCATAAGAAAATTCAGCATGCTGACCACAGGCACAAAATAATTTCTGGTCTTTCAGTGGCAATGAGAGAGGAAAAGTGAGAGAGGCAGGGTAAAAACTGTGACACAAAAATCCAAACAAGTGTAAATGGAGTGATTAATTTTAAAAGAGTAATGTTTCAGATGGAGGAATCATGTAAGGCTAAAAGATGGAAATACATGGTCAATTAAATGTCAGAGTAATGCTGTGGTACAAAAGTGTTTCATTACTTCTACCAAAACTTGTCAGGACTGTAACTGTTCCTCTACTGCAGGCATTAAAAAAAATACAAAATCAAAACCAGCAGTGTTTAAAAAAAGCTCAATTTGTTTTCTCTGTGAAGGCTTCATGGTTGTTTCCTTTCTGCTCCTTCTTTC
The DNA here is from genome assembly GCF_052056855.1 of Sturnus vulgaris. Taxonomy (NCBI): domain Eukaryota; kingdom Metazoa; phylum Chordata; class Aves; order Passeriformes; family Sturnidae; genus Sturnus; species Sturnus vulgaris. The sequence goes on along the minus strand of NC_142243.1, from coordinate 71,640,909 downwards.
TCCAGCCTTTCCACTGGTACCATTTTGAGGGATCAGCCTTTGATGATTGGCAGTTCTTAGGGCAACATCAAATAGCTCGAGGTCCTTCATGTGGGGAGTGTGGCCTCTGGGGAAAAGAGAGAAATACTTGGGTAAATAGGTGATGGGGAAGAGGGTGTGGGTTTTGGAAGATCAGTGTTCCCTTTGTGCTTCAACTTGCAGATTGCTGGAGTGCCTCCTGGGGTGATGTGCATGCTGATTAGGATGTTACATCAATGCCCACTTGAAGAACTGATCAAAGTCCAGACAGTCATGCAGATTTCGTAGATGTTAGATGTATTGTTCATTCAGAGCCACATTGCAGGAGATATGGTGAATGCTGGGCTGCTTCAGATTTCACAAGTAGAGATCCCACCGCTGGAGCAGGAAGAAAAGCTCTGCCAAGTGTCTGTGGAAGAAGTTGATACGCTGCTCTGTGATAGTCACCGAAGCAGGGCTCAGAGTAGGAGAACTGTCAACTTTTATGTGGATATAACTTTTTTTTCGGAGTAAACTGAGCAAGCAAGGCAATGTGGGAAAGAGAATAAAGTACTGGATAAAGTACAGGATATGGCCTTTAGTATACTGTGTTCCTAACAAATTTACAAACTCTCTGTTCTGAAAGTGGCTGTGTGCAACAATGATGCTGAGACCTCGTATCTCTGTTTCACACACTATACCAGAAGCATGCCAAAATGGGTTTGCACTGCAAAGCTGTGCCACGTGTCCTTTGGCATCTGCATGTCCTGGGCATCCCTGGGTGCTAGAGACCTCTCCATGGACAGAGCAGAGACAGCAGCACCTGGGTGGGGATCAGCAGGGTGGTCTCTCTCCAGGAGCTGTCGAGTATTTTGGGTCTTTCTATGCCCTTCTGCCACGTTCCTTCTGTTGCTTCTGGTGGCCACGCTGAGGGGATTCCACCGCTGGGAGTGGGAATTGTAAGGCAGCTTCCTCCAGGCCAGACCGCCAGCAATTCCCTGTCCCTCCTGACAGGGGCTAGGCGTGAACCGCTGACCCAGGGATGAGTGTCTGTAGTTCATTACTAACCTCTGACTCATCCAGTCCCTCAAGGCTCCCTTTTTGTTTCTTTTCCTGCTTTATTTATTTACTTTTACTGGTGGGAAGGAGGGAGACATTTGGCTAAAGCATTTTGTGCTTCAGATGACTTGTCACATCATCCTCACAGAGGTGGGCAAGATGTGGCTCACAGATTCCTGCAGCTGTAGAAAGGACATGTCCTTTTCCATTCTTTTTTCCTTTCAGCTTAAAGGACTCTTTCATGTATGTGTAAAATATAAAATCATATTTGAAAGTGTGTGCTTCTCTATGAATACATGGATAGGCTTGTATTTTCTGTACATATCTGTGTATAAAAGTGCATATATATTTATTAGTTTTCCCCTTTATATTAAAAATATGCAGATGTTAAAGGAGTTAAGATAGTAGAAGCTGCATATTGCATATTCATATGAGGTCTGACTCCACTGGCTACAGCTGCCATAGGTTCAAACATTCACCCTCACTGGGTGACCTGGGTGGACTTTGGCCTGTAAACATTCTTGAAAACAAATACTAAAAAGTTGTATTTAGCTGTTCTCTAATATCTCTGCATGGAGGGGAAAAGTGCCTCAGATTGTTCTAGTATGCCTGAAGAAACTATTATTTGAGAGGTTGTGGGTTTTGATCATCCATTTGCTTACTTGCTTTTTACTGGGGGGAAAAATTTCAAAATGTTATTTTCTCCCCTCTTGTCTCAGTGGATTAATTTGGAATACAATGTTCTCTTTTCCAGTTCAGAACACTGGAAGGTTAAATTATAAGGAAAAGGAAGCACTGGGTTTTGAAGGAACTTGCTAAATAGTTGAGAGGCTTCTATTGAATTTTAGAAAACATCTTATGACCCAGAATATAACAGCTGCCTTTGACTTAAAAACCAAAAACTACTAAAAAAAGTTCTGTCACACTTCCTTTAGATTAACAATTTTGACTAACAGCTTGATATTTCCTGACATTTTATGTCATTTTATTGCATGAGGAGTCTGTACAGATCTTGAAGTCTAGCTGGTGAGCTGGCAGGTGAGAGAGAGGAGTTGATGTCACACCTTTTTCCATCTTTTTGTGCTGACAAATATTCCTTCTGGTCAGGAAAATTCGTCTCTAAGGGCTGCAGAAGGTGCTTGTTCAGTTAAAATTTGCAGTCTTCAGAGAAAGTTCAAAAACACCATGTTAATCTTGGCTTTTATGAGATTAACAGTTGTCTGGGGCAATTATTGGTAGCTACTAAAATACTTTTGGGCACAAATGATTCTTAAGAGGGCAGCTGGCATGTATAGATTTAAACCAGGAGTTTACAAGGGAAAGGCAGCATGCACCTCTGGGGGAAAAACATAAAGAAATAGGATCCTGCCTGCATCTGTCAAAGAAACGAGTTTGGCAGGGCAGGAGATAAGAGAAATCTTCAGTAAATACAAATCTTCACCAAAGCTCAGAGCCTGGAAGTATCCCTTGGCTCCAATTAAGTGTAATGAAGTGGCTTAATTCAGTATAACTTGAGCAAAGGGAAAAAAAAGCTCATCTGGACAGTAACAGCATGAGCGTGTGACTCCAGCCCAGATGTGCGCTGCTGCACGGATTCGCGAGGCATTGCTGGCTGCTCCCTGATGGCTAAAAATGGAACCAAGCCTGAGGCTAACATTTCTGCCAGTTACTGAATTATCAAACTGATTCTTGCCCTGTAGACAAGGCTAATATCAGGGACTATATGGGCCCATTTGAGGCTGTCTCCTAGGCAGACATTTATAGAAAGAGAGCACGAATGATCAGAGATCAATGCTGATTGAAATAGCATAAACCTTCTGGGCAGAAATGTGATTTTGTCCCATCAGAAATATGAAAAATATACTTGTGGGGGCTCCAGACAGTGAAACTCACATTGAGGACAGTGTGGTCTATGTACATTCTCTCTCAAAAAAGAAAACATTTTTAATACTGACTCACTTGTGTCAGTAATATTTTCATCTCCCCATTCCTTCCACCCTTTCATAAGGTAAGAAAAATAGTGCCTAGAAACTAAGCTTTTGTTTTTTAACCAAGCTGTGGTTAATGGCCACGTTTTGTCATAACACAAACTGCTGGAGCTGTCAGTGGGACGCTGCGAGGAGATTAATGAAATCCTCAGGATGGATGGGACAAACTTGTGGTCGGCCATCAGTGGTATGCATTTTGGATTGTGTGGAGAAGAGGCTTCACCAGGCAGGGCTGAGGTGACATCTGGATTGCTTTGAGGAGGATGACTGGGTTTTCAAACAGGCTGTGGGTTGTAGGGGCTGATGCTGGGAGAGGGCATGGGCGATACATCTGGCAGATGTTGCTGCCCTTCAGCTTCTGACCTCCAGAGTTTTAAGAGACTGAGCTGTTTGAACACTAGGGTGGGATCTTTTTCTTCTTCTTCTTTTTTTTTTTTTTCCTTTTTTTGTCTCCTTTGGAATATGCAGAAAACAGGAACCTTTGTCAAAGCACCAGTTTAGGAAGGCAAGCAGTGTCAGCTTCCAGGTGCTTGTCCTACCTTGGCTGTATCTGACAGACTGTTTAATTTCAGCAGGCAGGAGCTACACAGCCTCAACTTTCCTCCCTTGTGTGGTACCAATGCACAGCTAAACCCAGCACCTGGGCTTGAGTCTGAAGTGCAGGACTGATTTTGTGGAAGAACCAGCAAAGCCGTCTATGCTTTCTGGTACCTCTTGGGAGTGGAATGCCATGTAAACAAGACCTTTACAAGGGAAGGGAAGAAATGAGTTTGTCCCTGAAAACAGATCATTATTTAAACAGTTCCTTTCTCGAAAATTCCATGCCCTCACCCAGAGGGGTGTCAGGTCAGGACTAGGGAAGGCAGTTTATGGTTGATCAAAGATGTTAGTCCTTGGTTTGGATCATCAGTATGTTTTCAAGTGTAAATATCCTGCTAATGTAGACCTCAAAACACTCCCACACTGTCCAAACAACTGATCTATGAAAAACACAGTGGCCTGTGTTAGTGATCAAAGGAAGATACGGTATGTTAATGGTCAGTTTATTAAACAGTTTCGTTTGCACCCAGAATGAAATATGGGAACATGATGGTCAGGAAGATTCCTCCTACATGAAAAGACACATGTGGACATAAATGTGCCCGGCAGAGCAACTGCCTGGGGACCATGTTCCTGCTCTACTGATCACAATTCCTTAAGGGTTAAGGCGCTTGTTGGTTTTAGCTGCCAGTTATAGTGGTAATAAAGTCTTCCTCTTTGCAACAGGATATTTATACAAATGCGATCCGAGCTTCTAATCTAAAGGGCAAATTGATTCAACGGCAGTGTTTATAGCTTAGAAAATAAATAACCCTCCTCAACTGGGTTTTGGAATGGGTTGTGTAATACAAATGACAAAGCTAGCATCAATCTGTTTCAAGTTGGGGTCAGATTTGTATATAGTGTGCATATATTTGTATATGGTAGAGCTGTTTCCATGATGCTATAGAGAGGCATCTGCCCGCATCTCAGTTCAGCTCCCACTGTGGGTATGTGATTTGTTGTGTTTTATGCTGGTTGGTTTAGAGTAGTTTGAAAGTCAGAGTTATTCTGAGTGAAACATACTGGTTCCATAACCAGCTGGCATTTTCTAGCTAAACTAAAGAATGCCATATGAATGCCTTATTTCTTTACTTAATGGACAAAGATAAATACCACCCCTTTGTCCTCTCCCCCATCTTCATGCCTTAAACTGCAATTAAACGCTGAAGTGTAGTACTATAGCCATCACTACAGCTGGAATACCCCTTTTTCTTGCAGAATTGTAGTAAAAAGTAAAAAAAAGGTAAATACATTTTTTTTCCTATGACTTGGGATGATTTTTTTCTTTTCTTTAACTGTTCCAGTTGGTAGAATAGTCATTCCTCAGATCTGTAACGCTCAAGACCTTAAGCTGAATGGGTTGGGACACCTTTGCACCCAGAAGATATCTGTGTTGACTTTACTGGGGATTATCATGGACCTGTAGGTTGAACTTCTGATAGTCTTGGTGTCTTCTAGCTCTGGGCTCTGATTTTCCACTCTTTGCCAGAGGCAGCTCTGAAACCTGGGTTTCACCCTGCTGCTCTCTGGTGAGTCTGGAAGATTTAACCCTCTGCCCTGGGAGACTTCAGTGCCAGGGGCAATGGATGCCGTGTTACAGAACAGCCTTTTCAGCACAGAGTTACTCATTCGTTACACGAAGCAGTGGAGGTGCGAGGCTGAGCTTATGCACTCCTTCTTGTGCTTTTCCACATCTGGATGCATCCAGGATGGCTTTCCCCTCCCTATGCTGAATTGCAGACCTCCTCCAGAATGTCCTAATGTCTCCATTCCATGATTTTTTTCCTCTGCTGGCTCTCAGTCCTTGCAAATCAGTGCCAAGCTGCTGGTCTTCTCTTCCACCTTGGAAGCAACTTCATTTGTGGGTTGACATTCCTTCATATTTCCTTCCTTGTTTCTAAGAAACTCTTACAGGCTGTGTACATCTCTCCTGGCCTTCTGACCCACAGGAGCATTGCTTCTTCAGGACAGTTAAACTGAGACTCACTTATCATGAAACAGTAGAGACTGCCTTTGTTTTCCATGGCAGCTCACTCCAGGTGCTGGCATTCCCCTGCCTGAGGCTCTCTGTACAGGGGAGCACAGATAAATTAAATTTTCTATGCTGTTGAATCTTTTTTTCTGCTGTTAAATCTTTTGAGTGCTGGTCATTTAGATACACTAAGTTGTTAAGGTTTTGTATTGCATCTCTTGGCAGTACCTCGTGCCGTGGGAGATCCACATAGGGTCCATTCTATAAGTAATAAACACTTTTAAATCTGAAGTAGTGCTTACAAGATGGGAGATCTACAGGTCTGAAAAGGCTGCAGTTTCAAAGTTTTATCTGTGTGGAGCTTCATCCAACTCTGTAAGACCGAGCCAGTTGTGGCTAAGAGTTATTTGCCCGTTGAAAGTAGATAAGAACAAATAATCTTGCTAGTTTGCTATAGGCAGGATAATTTTTACAGAAAGCTGATGTCACTGCAAACTAAAGACGCTGATCCTGAGGTATGCAGAGGAGTATTTAGAAAGTGTATTAATTAAAATGCACACACTTCTGTGCAAAATTCCCTTTTGAGAAACTGCTGCTAGGCAGTCTAGACCATTATGTCAACTTGTCTTTGAAGGAAAGTAAACAAAAAGGTTGAGCCGAGGAAAGTTTTAGAGACTTATAGTAATTAATGCTTTGGTAAATGGCTGTTGATGCGTAACAATCCTTTAAACACCTGGGTAATTGCAAGCTTTGAAGTTGGGCCAAAAATGTTGTTCCAAGACATGTAATTAAAATACGAGACCTTTAACTTGGTCATTTGGAAGGTGAGATTTCTGTTTGTTCTCACTGTCTCCCTGCTAAAACTTCTGTCTGCTCAGGGGAAGAAGGCCAGGGAGGGTGGGAAAGTAAAAAAAAAAAAAGTAGTTCAACAGATGCTTCTTTAAATTTAGCTTTTTATAGCTTTGGTGTTTTTCCTGTAGCAAAGTTCCATGTTGTAATGTGTATCCAGAACACAGAAATTATTTTAATGTGAACATTTCACTAAGTATAGTATCTAAGAGAAACCACTTGACCTGGTTACTAATTTGACTGAATTCTAATTTAATTAGTGTTTAATTAAAGAGAATTAACACCCAGAGACATTCTGTTGAAAGGTTTACACAGAGGTTTCAGTTAAAAAAATATTTATCTAAGGGGGGAAAAGCACTGAAGTTAAATGCAAGCTGTTTCTCCTATAAATGCCCTGAGCACATGGTTGGGATGCTGGCATTAAGAATAGTAGCTATATTTGATATTTATATCTGACAAATCTGCTCTCTGAGGACACTGGAGCTAAATCCTGCCTTCTGAATTACACGGGCCATATTTCCTCCAGTAAACTGTGTACTCTGTTCTGTTTATTGCAGCCACTTGTGATTGCTGTGTTGACCTTTGCTTCTCTGTCCTTCTCCAAAGTCTCCCAAAGGCCATGGAAACACTCCCATTTACTTCTTGAGACTTGAGCTGTACTTCAGGGCTGTGATGCAGTACAAAGACCTCCTGTTTCAACTTGGGAGTCTCTAATTTGCATCTTCCTATTTAATATCCTCTCTTGTATCAGGAATGTTGTTTCAGCTCATCACCTCAGTTTCTCCCATTCTCTTGCTTCCCTTTTATTATTAAAGGTTAATACATATTATGCCTGCAGCAGCCTTCCTATGGAAATCAGTAACTGGACTCATCCAGATGGTCAAGCACACTGAAAATGAAGATGAGACTGTTGGGCTCATTAGTGACAGTGAGGTGGCAGTAGCTGTGTAAAAACCCAGAGGCAGGTTTAGACAGGAAGTATGGTAAGAAGCTGCCTGTTTTGGTGATGAAATTTATCTTCTGTATGCTGAATTTTAAAGTCCTATGGAGGTGCTAGAGGACCTGTGATGTCCTTGACATCTGGGGTTGCTTGGGCATGAAACCTTTGGACTGACTCTGCTTTCTTCAGCCTATGTTGAGAGCAGATACTTCTTCCTCTCTCTTCAGTGATGCTGGCTTAAAATTTCTTCCAGCCTTTATTTTTCTAGTTTTTCTTGTTTCCCTCAGGTTCCATCTTGCCTCTGTTCTCAAAAGCTGAAGCTTCCAGACACCCTTCCATGAATGTGACCACATTCACAGTTGCTGCTTCCTTTTGGAATGCCACTGCCTGCCTCACTGCACAGGATCAGTGCAGATCACTTAATGACTAGAAATTCAATACTTTGTTGTGTGTAACTTGCTCACTATGTGATCCGTTTCTCACTTTCTTGTCCACTCTTAAATTCTGCTTCGACTGTGGGCTTGCATCAACTTATGTGTAATGGTGTTCTGTATAGTGTTTAACTGCTTCCTAAACTATTTCTCTTTTGGACATGGCAATAAGGCCTCATTCTTGTTGTGCAGATGAAAATCTTTGTGATCCCTTTTTCTCTGCAAGTTTTTTATCCAAGGTCTCTCCATCTAGTCCTTGCATGTCTCTGTGTCCCCCACGACTGCTAAAATCCCTCTACCTTTCCCTGTCTAGTGAGATATTCTTTCCCTTTGACCAGGGACTGAGATGAGATATTCTTTCCCTTTGACTTTCCTTCCTATTTCCCTTTGACCAGAGGCTAGTCTGGGAGATTTCCCAGTTTCCATTTCAAGATCAGACATCATATGGCTTTTTTCTGCAGGAGTATCAGGGGCATCTCTGAGCCACGTGGCTGTAGGAGAGAGCAGATTCTCCTCAGGTGATTCATGGTATTTGGTTTACCAAGGGGGAAATGAGGAGAAAGTATGCTCCCTGCATGCAAAAAGTCCAGAGGATTTTGTTGCTAAGAGCTGAATCTCTGTTGAGCCTTTGTGGGCAGCAATTTTCAAGTATTTACTGCTTGGCCAAATTTGAGGTGATTTTCTTAAGGGAGGAGGGACATATAAGATTTCTGCTCTGAAAAATATAAAGGACTGGTTAAAGACACATAGTTAAGAGATTTTTTTATATTAGTAAATTCTTTATTTTTTTTCCCTCCTCTTTCTCCCTAATTTTGTCTTTGGATATAAATGACTGAATATTTTTTTAAAACCTTCATGCCAAAATGGAAACTAGTAATGATATGCAGTTCTGCACAGCCTGCTAAGGCTTGGGCGACAAATATTGATTGAAAAGAGCCTTAAAGAAAAGGTATTCAGATGTGTTGCCTACACATCCACTGTGCCCTAAAATACATGTGGGGTCAACCTTCAGCATTGGCTTCACCCAGTTGAACAATGCAAAAGCCATCTGAATAGCAGAGCTGATTGAAAACCAGTCCTGTCTGAGACTTTTTGCAGAGACTTAACTAGACTGGAAAGCCCGATGGTTCATTTTTTTTTCATTTTACAAAGGAATTAAAGTCTTTCCAAAGAGAGAGGGAGAGGCTGAGATAAAGTCACTCATTCTTGTTTGGTAGAATTGTTCTTTGGTCAGCTAGTTTTCTTATTATGTTTGTGGAGGACACTAAAATGGAGGATACCCATCGGAAGGCAAGTCTGTATTTTAAGTAATCTAAAAATTGTGGAGGTTCAGTCTGAGGTGGGGTGGGAGGAAATTTGATTTGGTGGAAAGGACAGTTGCATTTGGACATGAAAAATCATTGATGTAGATACACCCTAGGGAATGGATGTGTCCTTTGCAGTTCAGCAGTGTGAAATCTAAGGATTATAGTAGATCACAAGGTGAACATGAGTTAACAGTGTGAGTTTTGTGAAGAAGCCAAAATCATATTCTGAGGCCTATGAGTAGAGGCACAGTCTGTGAGAAGTATAAAGATTATCCTTCCACTATACTCAGTATCAGTGAGGTCTTGATCTGAGCTGGGTCAATAAAAAGCAACGAGACAAGTCAAAGTTAATAAAACAGTGCTTGTTAAGGAGAGACTGAAGATAATGTTGTAATAAGAAGGGGATATTGCTGAGACATTTAAGTCAGATAATAGAGGAGGGGGAAAAAAGGTCACAAAAAGCCCATTCGATTTCCTGGAAAGATGAGAGAGTTCCTGAGGCTGGAGGTATACTAGATCATGTCAGGCAAACATCTCTTAGGAACAACATGGATGTAGGTGATCCTGCCTGGAGTTCAGGGGAATGGGCTACATGATGCCATGTGGACCATTTTGGCTTTACAGCTCTCTGATGTCCAAGTGCCTTCCTAAAGGTCAATGCAGTGGGGAATGTAAACTTTCAACCTCCTCTTCGTGTTTTTTTAGACCTGACTACTCCTATGTGTGTGTGTGTTTCAATATTTAGGAAGGTTTGCTCTTACAGAGCTCCTTGTGTAGAGGATTTACAAAATACAGAGATCAGGAAGCAACTGGTCTGAGAGGAAGGTTGGAACAGGTGTGAGGAAAACCCCTTTTCAGATATAGTTGACTTCAAGCATTGGAGAGGCCCAATGTTCTAGTCATATTCAGAGGTGGGAATGATCTAGAAGTTCATTCCTCTCTTAAAATTGGAGTGGGAAAGAGTGGTCACAGCTGCAGCTGCTGTTTGCAGCTGCCTTTAAGCAACATTTCAGTTTATATACCCTGCCTGGGAAAGCCCAAATCTCTCAAGGTTTCCAAAACTTGTAGCAGCTGACCAGCTGTAGTTGCTTGCTGCTGTTGGAGGTGAAGGTCAGAGTTGATCCTGAGCCCTCTTCCCGCTGGAGGAATGGTGGCAAAGACTCCTGTGGGAAAGGCTGCTGAGTCAACCACAGTGTGCAGCTACCAGTGAGGTGGAGGAAAGCCTCCATGCTGTAAAAATAGCTGCACTAGGAGCTCTAGTACACTTAAGTGCTTATTTTTCCATGTGTGATCTCATGCAAACCAAGCTGCTGGGCAGTATGACATAGCAGTTGGCCAAAAATAAAATGTAACTCAATCAAAATTTTTTTCCTGAACTTAACCTTTGGTAGGTAGGAGAGACAGGTACCCTGTTTCCTCATTCACATTGTTAGAAAAAAATCCAGTGAGGAAAAGAGATGAAGATGAGATTGATACCTGGTATCCATTTTGTGATGATGGCCACAGATAAAGGGGTAGGAATTGTAGCTTTCTTGCAGCAGAAAGTTACATCTCTAATACAGTAAAAAAACTTACATGGGATTTCTCTGGGTGCCTCTGCAGCTGTTTTCATTGAATAGAGTTTAGGTGAGTACTTGGTGCTGCAAAAAAGTTATTGACTTAAAAACATTTGAAGCTGAAGCCTATGAAGGTGATGCAAGACCCGCAGCTTTGGAACAAGGCATCCAATCCTTGTTGATAAACCTCAGAAAAATGTCCTTAGAGGCCTTTAGATGTCCATTTTCCTTCACTGTTTGATGCTTGGCCAGTTGTTTATTTGGTTCTTTATTTTGGTCAGTTGAGGTAAGCCTGTGTTTGTGTATGGTGAGCTTAAACCATGACACCCCTGTCGAAAGCCATTGAGTGCCTGGTGGTTCCACTGGCTATGAATGTAATAAATGTATGAATGAAGTAATGCCAGGCTAGCAGTACACTCTTCAGGAAGAAGAGTACCTTACTAATCCCTTGGTGGTGGAGAAATGGACAGTCCTGAGGAGCAGGATTGCTTTCCTCCTTCTTAGAAAATGGTGAAGACCTTTATAATCCTGAATTTCCTGTGTAGAAGTACGTGCATCTCATGGCAAAACTCTGGATATAAACAGGCAGATTTGAGATGTTTTGTTTTAGACATTGACAGAACTATTTCAGATGTTGTTTCTGTAACTGCAAAAACCAGGAGAGAGAATCCCCAACCTCACAATCTTGTCCTTACCCTTCTCTGCAGGGCCTCTGACCTGTTTCTGCTGGACACACGGGCGGTGTGGGCGTCGGAGGAGGGCTGGCTGGAGTTCGATGTCACTGCCACCAGTAACATGTGGGTGATGAACCCCCAGCACAACATGGGGCTGCAGCTGAGCGTGGTGACCCGGGACGGTAGGTTATGGGCCAGGTGACACGAGTGACCCCTCAGCCTCTGGGATGCTGTCTCCAAGTGGTGCTAACAGAACTCAGCTGGGATGGGGCACAGTGAGCTCTCTGCCTTCAGCTGTAGCCAATACTACCAGCAAAATGTCTCAGGGCACACGTGGTGGACTGTCCTGGCTGTGTTCCTGTGATGGACATGTCTTTCCCCATAAGTGAGGTCAGGGGTGCCTTGACAGTACCAGGATCAGCTGGTGGAGATGTGTTTGGGTAGGGCCCCATTTTCTGGGCTGGAGGTAGAAGGGATGCCACGTGGGGTGAGGTGTAGAGATGAGAGGAAGAGAAAAGGCAGAGGTATGTACCTTCCCATGTGGGTTTATGTCAGCCCTTCTGGCTGCTGTGGATCTCATCAAAGCTCATGTGGGAGCACTGCTGGAGAAACTATGTGGTCACTGTGTGGGGCAGCTGTTATGGCAGCATTTCACAGCTTACAGAAACTTTGAAAGGTGGAAAAGAAGAGACTGCAAAAGAGCATGAAATTGAGTGTTGGAAGATAAGCAATTGAGAGGATTTAGATGAGCAGAAGGTGACAGTGACATCTGTCCTCTATAGGAACCAGTCTCCAATATAGTTTTCTTTCTATTGCTTCATGCTGGAGTTTGGTACACCTGTGATGTCAAGTAAGACTGGAGGGGCTGTCCACTCCTCCCTAAAGAAATATTAGTGCCAACCTCTACCTCCCCAACTGGGCTGAGAGCCCATCTCTTTGCCCTCTGCTGTCCCTAGATGTCTCCTTAATTTCATGTGTGCTTTTTGTATTTCACAGGCAGCAGGACTAATTTCATGACACATCTGAGTTTAGTGTTTTACATATCTATCTATATAACTTTACTGCCAAAATGGGACTAGAGATGCCAAAGGGGAACCAAGGAATCAGATGCTGCAGTGAAGTCTTGTCCAGCATGGGTGGAGTGCTGTCATAAAAATGTCTATAGGCCATGGTGTCTGGAAAGGAATGTTTGGTGTTTAGAGAAGAATATGAGCAAGAGGAGAGGACACGCTGCCTATGAGGATACCAGGTTGCTGAAAGGAGCGATGCAACTGCACCGTTTCTCTGACTTTTCTCCCTTTTCTGTTTGGCTTGAAGGTTTCAGTGTAAACCCTAGAGAAGCAGGGCTGGTAGGGCGAGATGGCCCTTATGACAAGCAGCCTTTCATGGTGGCCTTCTTCAAAGTGAGCGAGGTTCACCTACGCACCACCAGGTCGGCGACCAGCAGGCGCAGGCAGCAGAGCCGAAACCGCTCCACACAGAGCCAGGACGTTTCCAGGGTGTCCAGTGTCACAGGTAATCATGGAACACGGGTCATCAATCATGCAGCACAAGATGAGATGACTTCTTGTAATGGCTCTGGTTGCTTTGGAGGGCAGAAGTAAGAAGGAGGTTGTGAGGTGGGATGCTCTTCCTTGGGGGAATAGATTAATCTGCAAGGCTATGGAAGAGGAGGTCTCACACAATGAAACTTACAGGAGTCCTCTTGAATCCAGCATGGAGTCCAGACCTCCATGGGAAGTTGCATCCATTGAATTCAACGTGGTGAGGAATTTTAACCACAACTCTTGTGCTTGTAGGTTGCTTGCTATGCAGTATTTGTCTAGAATTATGCCCTGTGAAATGAAGTATTTAAAAGACTCTATCTCTGTATACATTGAGATTATGGTGTTGCATGTACGTATTCGCAGCAGAGTCCTGTCAGTTTTCTTTGGAAAAAACATGGAAGAACAGCACGAGATGCTTTATTTTTTTTTTAATCTTGCGAGAACATCAGTGTATACATGGTGAAGTACCTTTCCAGGCAGGCAAAGAAATTTGCCTTTTTCCTGTGGAGAGGTTGCATATTGCAGGTGTTGTACAGCAGCCTTGTGAGTGCTGTTGTGGACTGGTGGGGTAATAGGGTAACAAAGACATTTTGGCAAAAACTGAGTCTTCTGTCTTCTAAGTCTTGTTTGTTTTCCATCAGCACAGTGCTACAAGCCCTTCATCCACCGAGTACCTTTTTTCCTTGCAAATATTTCAGTCTATTCCAAATTGTTTGATTAATTTGCTTATGCTGCCCCCTTCGTTTCCAATAGGATCCCTGCTTTTCCCATGTCTAGAAATGACTATGCCCCAAGGAAGAGAGGTAGCTGTATTTTTTAGTCGATGTCCAAACACAGCAGAGGGAGATGAGCCAGAATTGCTGACACTTAGCTGGTGGGAATCTGTAGGCTGCTCCCTGCTCTTGCATGCTTAGGTTGTGGGTGAGCCACAGTTGCACCCAAGGTGGCTCCATGCTGCAGGGAGCAGAGCCAGGCTGGGAGCCCTTCCAGGGCTGGCAGCCAGGGTTTGTGCATGGCAGTGTGTTGACTCAGCTCAATTCCTGCAGCCCACTGTGGTGATGGACTTGCCCTCTGGGCTAGCGTGTGCCACAGCAGTTGGCCACTAGTGGCCTTTGCATGTCCTTGTGGTGCACATTGCAGCATGGCTGTGAGTTCTGTGCCATGCCATGCAAGTGCCAAACTCGGCTGGGTGTGAGATGTCCCTTCATGGATTTTAAGGGCAGGAGGAGCAACCTAGTTCTGCAGCCTGACCTCCCTGAGGTCAGTGCCAGAGTGGCATTTCTGGAGGAGTTATCATCTAATCTGCCATGGGAACACCTTCCGGGGATCTAAGTTCTTGACCTAAGGACCTGCTTTGGTCCTCCTTCAGGTTTCCACACTGCAGTTTTAAAGCTGGGCATCGTACTGAGTTACTTTCCTGCATGATGAGCTTGCCAAGGGCACAGGTAGTTTATTCAGCTGGGTGTTGTAAGCCCAGCTGTTATGCAGGCAGTTGTCCCACTTAGGTAGGCTCAGCTCCCTTCACGAGAGCCAATTTTTTAATGCATTCACGGTGCTTTGGGAAAGTTACTTGCTGCCTTGTTTTGTGGTGCTAGTGACACTTGGAGTCAGGATAAGCTCCAGCTTTTTCTCCCTGGCTCTGCAAACTTCACGGTGCTAAAACAAAATTTTCACACTATTAAATCAGGTGATGTGACTCAAAGCCCCAGAGAGAGCAGATATGTTGGGCAAAAAGGGCCATTTGTACTTCGCTGCTTTCTTGACTACACCACACATCAGGTCATAAAATTCTAAAATGACAAAAAGGGAAAATAGCTGGCATTCTGTGGTCTCGAGGGCTTTTTTTGGGCCAGCTTTAATTTAAAACCTGGAATTTGGCAACGCAGTAGTCAACAAGGTATAGTTGAGACTGTGGATTTAAGGCAGGGGAAAGGAGGGGAATTTAAAGTTAAGATGTATGTTTGGTTGGTTTCTCTGTTTAGAAAAGAGACTACATCATCTTGTTTTCCTTTCTAAGTGTGACACTCTCAGACTCTGTTCTCTTTAAGAAGTGGTTGATTTAACAGCCCAAGAGGCACCAATGACCAGAAAGTGTTTTTAACATTACAGATCACAGGGCTTTTTTTCTTTTTTTTTAACCTGTGAGGATAAAAAAATCTTGGTGCGTGGTGGGCATGAGGAAACGTTTGCCCCAGGATGAAGCAGAAGGCAAGCCCAGGGATTATCCTGAAGACTGCCTAGGTCTTCTGAGGGTGCCCTGATGCATCTGGACCCAAAGTGGGTGCAGAACTGGGATGCTGCAGTTCCCTTCTGTGTCTCTCCTCGCCTGTGTATCTTCTTCTCTTGTTGTGTGTCATATCTTGTCAGATTTCTGATCTGTGCTCTTCCTCAAGCTAGGATTGGTGCTCCCTACCAGGGCTTGAGAGCATTTTCTCTTCTGCAAAGCAAGGCAGGTTTTGATTTTGATGGGGTTTTTTTGTAGATTGCAACTTCCTTCCTCTACGTTAATCAATACACAAGGTTTTATTTTTTTAATCTGAAGAGGAACCCCTTTCCCAAAAGATGCTGCTGAGTTGTTTGGGGGCAATATGTTTTAAAAAACCCCAATTACTTTCTAGATATGGCAAGTATTTAAATCTGTTTGGAGTGCATGAGGTGCGCTGCTGGGCTGGTATTGGACCTGGGGAGGCAGGGAGTTAGGTGAGGGTGTGCTGCTGTGTGTGGAAAAGGGACCCAAAGGGACCCCACTCTGCTCCCTTTGGTGTGCAGTTGTTGTCCTGCAGTCAGTACCAAGAGCTCAGATGCTAAAGCTGTGGCACAAGGTTCTCGATGGTCTTTATGTTTTTGCCAAGAATGCTTATTTCCTTTTATTTTAAACACGTAATTATCACTGGCTTATATAAAGCAGAACTGAGCAACCCCCACGGGTATAAACTGCTTTGACTTGGAGTCCTGCGTCAATGCATTCCTGGAGCCTCAATTCTTCTGCAGAAGGAGGATGAGCAGGAAGAAAAGGGAGTATTTGCATCTGCTGGGGTGGGAAG